>NC_064859.1:61078711-61228711 GCF_024139225.1 Suncus etruscus | reverse complement strand
GCCTCACAGGTCTTTGGCTTGCCTTTCTGGCACATGACTGACACATCTCATCAAGGAAGCAGGAGCCTCCCTAAAAGCCTCATTTATAAAAGGCCAAGTTTAATCAGAGCCCATTGCTATTCTTGGGAGCCGCAACTCAGTCTTCTGGACTTTGAGTAAGATCTTTGTTCACCAGTTGGTAATTATAAAGTTGTCAGGTTCTGGAAATTTTTCTCTTTTCTGGGCTTTGGGAAAAGTGAGGTGAGAACTATACCAGGCTTGCTACATTTCTAAGTTGTATGGAGCAACTGCTAGGATCATTGTTGAGTGGTTCTGGCATAGAATGTTCTTATAGGCAAAGAGCAGGGAGCATTTTTGGGAGAGGACTGTGTGTTTGTGTGTGTGTGCATTTGTGTATGTGCATGTGTGTGTGTCTGTGTGTGTGTATATTGATGATCAAAACCAAGTCTCATATTACAAATTCTAGATGACAATGCCACTGCAAGATTTATGGGATGGAAATAGTTCTGCCTGATATTCTCTCTCTCTCTCTCTCTCTCTCTCACTCTTTGTGTGTGTGTGTGTGTGTGTGTGTGTGTGTGTGTGTGTGTAAGGTTTAGTAGAAATGATGGCTCAGATTAAAAATGTAGGGATTTATGTCTAGCTAGACTGTCCCAAGTCCCTATTTAGAAAAAAATGTTAGTAAGCAGTGTCTTGGGAAGGTCTTGGAAAGTCATCTTATGTTGATAACTTTTATATGTTGCCACAGGTGTTGACACAATCAACTATGTCGCATGTTCCAAGTGACGCTTCTGATTTTGGTCTTGAAATCCCTGACGCACCCAAACTTGAAGTCGTTCGTAAAGATCCTGCTCCTAAAGATTCCGAAATTTGTCCATGTAATCTTGGGATGAAATTCAGGAGGTCACATTAACAGCTGTATTTTTATAATGCTCCAGTATTCTCTCCTCCTTTCTTTGTATGTCACATCCCACTAGCATCTACTGTTTCCTATGGAAATCTGTGACCCTCATGCTAAGGTCATGCACTTGGTTATATGCTCTAGCCCCAGAACACCAATGAATTGAAGGGTTGATCATAAACTATATTTTAGTGGGCATCAAAAGGGATAGATTGGCCTTCACATGTACACTGATGATTGGTTGTCTTATGACAATTAGGCTTTACTGAACTTGCAGACCACACATCTTTTCTGTACATAAAGTCACTCTGTGTGTGTTTGTGTGTTTATGTGTGTGTGGTTCTGTATATGCTAGCAGACTTGATGTTAAAATCATCAACCCCTTTTCCCCTAATGTCTACATAGTATTTCATTGTGTAGATGAACCACAGTTTCTTTAGCTACTCATATGTTGTCAGGCACCTGGGTTGCTTCCAAATACTGGCTATTGAAAATAGTGCTGCGATGAACATCAGAGTGCAGACTGCATTCTTGTATTATTTGATTGTGTTCCTACAGTATATCCCTTGAAGTGATATTGCTGGATCATAAGGGAGCTAATTTCCAGTTATTTTGAGGAATATTCATATTGTTTTCCTGAAAGACTGGACTTGATAGCATTACCATCAGCAGTGAACGAGAATAAATGAAGTCATGAAATTTGCCTATAAATGAATAGACACGAAGATTATTATGCTGAGTGAAATGAGTCAGAGGGAGAGAGAATAATCTCATTCATCTGTAGGATATAAGGAAAATAAAATGTATGGGTATAATATTCAGATACCCAGTAGGACTAGTCCATGGTAAAACGCTTGCCACAAACAACCAAGAGTGCAGATAGAGTAGATAAGGGTCTACTATGAAAGGGACTGTAGAACAATCTTATAACCATGGTGTTTAATTTTTAATAATTCAATTTAATCAAAATAATAATTAAATAATTAAACAAATTATTAAATTTATTTTAATAAATTTAATAAATAAAATTTATTTTATTTATTAAATAAATTGTTAAAATAAGTTATTTTTAAATAAAATTAAATAGTTAAATAATTTAATTTAATTTAAAATTTAATTTTTAATTTTTAACAATATCTTTAATCAAGCACCATGATTACAAACATATTTGTAGTTGGGTTTCAATTATAAAAAAGAGCATCCCCTTCAGCAGAGTAACATTCCAACCACAAATGCCCCCATCTTCCTCCCCTACCCCTGCCTGAATTCGAGATAAGCATTCTACTTTTCTCACTCATTTACATTTGTCACGATAGTTGTCACTGCAGTTATTTATCTAACTAAACTTATCACTTGTTCCAGCCCTCATCTCTATTGTCTCTGAGTATCATTGCAATAATTTCATTTATTTTTCTTATATTTCATAGATGAGTGATACTATTATGTGTCTCTATCTCCCTCTGATATTTTCATTCAGCATAATAGTTTCTATGTCCATTCATGTACAGAAAAATGTCATGACTTCATTTTTCCTCAAAGTTATATAGGATTTCATTGTGTATATGTACCACGGTTTCTTTAGCCACTTATCTGTTGCCAGGCATCTGGGTTATTTCCAGATTCTTGCAATTGTAAATAGCGCTGAAAAGAATATAGGTGTACAGAAGGAGTATTTTATTGTGTTTTTGTGTTCCTAGGATATATCCCTAGGAGTGGTATAACTAGATCATATGGGAGCTCAATTTCCAGTTTTTTGAGCAATCTCCATATTGTTTTTTATAAAGGATGGACACGATGGCATTCCCTCCAGCAGTGAATGAGAGTTCCCTCCCAGCTCTGATTGTTCTTTGTGATGTGTGTCAGTCTCTGTGGTGTGAATCTCTGTGATACCTTATGGTTGTTTTGATTTGCATCTCCCTAATAATTAGTGATGTGGAGCACTTTTTCGTGTGCCTTTTGGCTATCTGCATTTCTTCTTTGAGGAAGTGTCTGTTTATTTCTTCTTCCCATTTTTTGATAGTTAGATGTTTTTTTCTTGGTAAGTTCTGTCAGTACCTTATCTTAGATATTAGCCCATTGTCTGATCGGTATTAAGTGAATAGTTTCTCCCATTCTGTGGGTGGCCTTTGTATCCTACTCACAATTTTCTTTGAGGTGCAGAAGATTTTCAGCTTCATATAGTCCCATCTGTTTATTTTTGCTTCTACTGTTTGGACACTGATGTTTCCTCCTTAAAGATGTCTGTAGTCTCAATGTCTTGGAGTGTTTTACTTATATGTTGTTCTATATACCTTACAGTTTAGGATCTGATATCAAGGTCTTTAATCCATTTGGATTTGACCTGTGTGCATGGTTTCAGTGGAGGTCTGAGTTTGCTATTTTGCATGTGGCTGACCAGTTGTGCCAACACCTCAAGTTGAAGAGGCTTTCCTTGCTCTATTTTGTGTGTTCTTTTTGTTTGAAAGAAAAAAGAACAGTCAGCATAAAATAAAAACATCAACCCTTCATACTGAAGGACTTACATTAGGTGATTTTTCTCCTAATGAACACTAAAACAGCCTTATCATGAATTTTCATTATCCTTTTTCATTTAATCAGCGCAGTTGACACCTGACACAGCAGAGATATCTGACTTGAATCAGAATGTGTGGACCTATAATGGACAACACATTGTGTCAGTTCCACGGAGAAGCAATGTGACTCCAGGTGAGTGGGCATTCGGTGGCCATTCTCAGGGAGGCAGCTTTCTCCCAAAAGGCTGCCACTGGGCATTTGGTTGAAGTGTGACCCATCTGAGAGGGGAGAATTTCACATCATCATGGAAAAGAAAGGAAGGGATGAGTTTGTGTGGGTCCCTTTGAAGGGAGAACAAGACAATGTAACAGGAGAGAGACTTTCAGGTTATTTTTTTCTTCAGGGGGAGGCTTGTATTTTCTGAGTGTAAGCTGTACCATCAGGGCTAAAACAACATAAGGAGATGAATGTCAATTTTGTATCTGGCAAAATTTGAACTTAGGCAGAGCCATTCAAGGATCAGAAGTTTTTGTTGGGAATATTCACCTTCAGGTATTTAAATAGAATAGTGAAAAGTTCCAGGGTGGGGTCTTCCATCTGATTAAAATGTTCCATGTTCTAGGAAGAGATGAGTATGAGGTGTGAATAAATGAAACAGGATGGTCATTCTGTAGACTCCCTGCAACAAACCAGTTTCTTCTGATTTCAGAGGAAGAATCCACACCACCCTTCTTATCTTTATTTTTTAATTTTTATTTTTTTAAATTAAAAAAATTTTGTTTATTTTTGGGCCACATCCAATGATGCTCAGGGGTTATTCCTGGATTTGCGCTCAGAAATTGCTCCTGGCTTGGGGACCATATGGGATATCAGGGGATAGAACCACGTTCAGTCTTTGGTCATCTGCATACAAGACCAAAGCCTGACTGCTATGCCACAGCTCCAGCCCAAATTTAAAATTTTTTAAATTTTTTTAAAAATTAATATCTTTTTTTTGTTTTTGTTTTTTTTGGTTTTTGGGCCACACCCGGCAGTGCTCAGGGGTTTCTCCTGGCTGTCTGCTCAGAAATAGCTCCTGGCAGGCACGGGGGACCATATGGGACACCGGGATTCGAACCAACCACCTTTGGTCCTGGATCAGCTGCTTGCAAGGCAAACACCACTGTGCTAATTCTCCGGGCCAAAATTAATATCTTTAAGCACCATGATTACAAACATGTTTGTAGTTGAGTTCCAGTCATAATAAAACACCCCTTCACCAGTGCAACATTCCTAACACTTATGCTCCCCCATCTCGCTCCTCCCCCAACACCTGCCTGTATTTGAGACAGGAATTTCACTTCTCTCATTCATTAGCATTGTCATGATAGTTCTTAGTGTAGTTTTTTCTCCAAACTTTGTAGTAATCTTCATATAGTAAGCGAGATCTTGAAGACCTCATCTCTATTGTCTCTGGGTATTATTACAATGTCTTTTAATTTTCTTAAACCTATAGATTAGTAAGAATATTATGTGTCCCTCTGTGTTCCTCTGTGTCCCTCTTCCTCTGACTTATTTTATTCAGCATAAAGGTTTCCATTTTGATTCATGTATAGGAAAATGTCATGACTTAATCTTTCCTGATGGCTCAAATATGTTCCATTGTGTATATGTACCACAGTTTCTTTAGCCATTCTTCTGTTAAAGGGCATCTTGGTTGTTTCCAGATTCTGGCAGTTGTAAATAGTGCTGCAATGAATATAGGTATGAGGAAAGAATTTTTGTATTGTGCTTCTGTGTTCCTAGGGTACATCCCTAGGAGTGGAATAGCTGGATCATATGGGAGCTCAATTCCCAGTTTTTTTTTTGAGAAATATCCATATTGTTTTCCATAAAGACTGGACAAGATGGCATTCCCACCAGCAGAGAATTAGAGTTCCTTTTTCTCCACATCCCTACCAGCACAAATTATTCTTGTTATTTGTGATGTGTGCCCTTCTCTGTGGCATGAGATGATACCTCATTGTTGTTTTGATTTATATCTCTTTGATGATCAGTGATGTGGACCAGTTTTTTAATTTGCCTTTTTCATGTGCCTTTTGACCATCTATATTTCTTCTTTGAGGAAGTGTCTGTTCATTAATTCTCCCTATTTTTTGATGGGGTTAGACTTTTTTCTTGGTAAGTTCTGTTAGTACCTTTTATATCTTAGTAATTAGTCCCTTATCTGATGGGTATTGGGTGAATAGTTTATCCCATTCTGTGGATGGTTTTTATATCCTAGTCACTAGTTCCTTTGAGGTGCAGAAGCTTCTCAGCTTCATATATCTGTTTATCTCTGCTACCATTTGTTTGGACAGTGATGTTTCCTCCTTGAAGATGTTTTTAGTATCAATATCATGGAGTGTTTTACCTATGTATTGTTCTATATACCTAATGGGTTTGGATATGATATCAAGATCTTTAATTCATTTGGATTTATTCTTTGTGCATAGAGTTAGATGGAGGTTCTGAATTCACTTTTTTTTTGCATGTGGCTGACCAGTTGTGCTAGCACCACTTGTTGAAGAGGCTCTCCTTGCTCCATTTTGCATTTCTTTCCCCTTCATCAAAGATTTATTCATTTTATGTCTGGGATACATTCTTTGAATACTCAAGTCTATTCCATTGATCTTAGAATATGTCTTTATTCCAGAACCATGCTGTTTTAATGACTATTGCTTTATAATACAATTTAAAGTTGTGGAAAGTTATGCCTCCCATATTCCTTTTCCTAAGGGTTTCTCAAGCTATTAATGGGTATTTATTCTTCCAAATGAACATCAGGAGTGTTTGATCCACTTCTTCGAAGAATGTCCTGGGTATCTTTAGAAGGATTGCATTAAATCTGTACAATGGATTGGGGAGAATTGCCATTTTAATGTTGGTAGTCCTCCCAGTTCATGAGCAGGGTATGTGTCTGCATTTCTTTGTGTCCTATTATATTTCTTGAAGCAGTGTTTTGTAGTTTTTTTTAGATGGGCCCTTTACCTCTTTTGTTGAGCTGAATCCGAGGTATTTGAGTTTGTGTCACACTAATGTGAATGGGATTTTTATTTAATATTCATTTCTTCTCTATCATTGTTTTTGTATAAAAAGGCCATTAATTTTTGTGTGTCAATTTTGTGGCCTGCCACTTTGCTTTATGAATCTATTGTTTCTAGCAGCTTTTTGGTAGAGTATTTAGGGTTTTCTAAATATAGTATCATGTCATTTGCAAATAGAGAGAGCATGTTCTGGATGCCCTTGATATCTTTTTCTTGACTACTTGTTATGACAAGAATTTCCAGCACTATGTTGAATAAGAGTGATGAGAGGGGCAGCCTTGTCTTGTAGAGAAAAGACTTTTAGTTTATATCTATTGAGAAAATATTTACCATGGGCTTATGGTAGATGGCCTTGACTATATTGTGAAAAGTTTCTTCCATTCCCATCTTGTTGAGAGTTTTTTTTATACCAAGAATAGATTTTGAACCTTATTGAATGCTTTCTCTGCATCTGTTTATATGATCAGATGATTTTTATTTTTTCTTTTCTTGATATGGTGTATTTTGTTGATTGATTTATGCATGTTAAATTATCCTTGGATTCCTACTTGATTGCAGTGTGTGACCTTCTTGATGAGGTCTTGGCTCTTATTTGCTAAAATTCTGTTGAGGATCTTTGCATCTGTGTTCAACAGGAATATTTGTTTATAGTTTTCTTTGTTTTGCAGCATCTCTGTCTGGTTTTGGTATCAGTGTGATGTTAGCTTCATAAAAACTATTTGGGAGTGTTCCTGTTTCTTCAATTTTATGAAAGAGCCTGTAAAGGATTGGTAGTAGTTCCTATTGTAAGGTTTGAAAGAATTTGTTAGTGAATCTATCTGGGCCTGGGCTTTTGCTCTTGGAAAGATTTTTTTGATTATCATTTTAATTTCCTCAGTAGTGATGGATATGTGTAGATATGCTAGATCATTCTGGTTTAACTGTGGAAGAATATAAAAATCCAAGAATTTATCCATTTCTTCCAGGGTCTCACGTTTTGTGGCATAGAGTTTCTAAAAGTAGTCTCTGAGTACCTGCTAAATCTCTGTAGTATATGTAGTGATCTTCCCCCTTTTCATTTCTTTTCACCCTTCTTATCTTTACAGTCACTATGTCCAGTTTTTCTTGCAGGCACTCAGTGCCTCCTAAGCAAAACTCCAGGTTTCCCATTTATTTCGGAATAGAGAATCCAGAAAAGTGTCTGTGTTGTGAGAAGATTAAAGGGAAGCCCACACTACAACTGAAGGTGAGTAACTAAGACAAATAATGTCTTAAAAAGTCATTTCATTTGATAAAAAGATTATGTGATAAAAATTATAATTTTAAAATTAAAAATATCTATTCTCTCATTCTTGTTTGTTTTTGTTTTGGGGCTACACCCAGTGATGCTCAGGGGTGACTCCTGGCTATACACTCAGAAATCACTCCTGGCTTGGGGACCGTATGGGTTGCTGGGGATCAAACCTTGGTTTGTCCTAGGGCAGTTGCATGCAAGGCAAACACCCTACTGCTGCACAACCGCTCCAGCCAATATTCTCTCATTCTTACGCATATTTGTTTTTGGATCTTTTTTAAATTAGATATGTACCTGAAATTTTTATTTTGTTGTTTGATCTTGATGTTTATTCACTAGTGAGAACTCTGTATTTCTTGAATTTTGAGATCTCAGGCACTGTTTCTTCAAATACATTCTCTTCTTTAATTGACCTCATTGTTCATAGGAACTTCTAATATTAGTCATCAGAATATCAAGATGTATTTTATTTAAAATTTTCATCTTTGTTAATTATTCACCTGTTACTTACAACACTGTTAATGAAGGTTTCTAGATCTGACATTAATATTCATTTTGTAAAAATCTCTTATTTTTTTAATATTTTTCAACCTGAGAGAAATTTTTCTTTTCTTTAATTTTATTGAGTTACAGTAATTTCTAATATTTATAAGCATACTTTTTTGCATACAACTTTCTGATACCATGCCCTTTCCTAGAGGTCCCACTTCTCTCCACCAGAGTCCAAGATCCCTACCAGCTACCCTCCTGCCACGAAAACTCAATTCTAAACAAAATCTCCAGTTTTGATGCTTTTGGCTATTTACTGTTCTCTTAATAAGTTTCTTTAGTTGGGAGAAAAAAACCTCTTACTTGAATCTCCCAAGTCATGATCAGTATTGTACTCTTCTCCTGTCTTCCTAGACATCCTTATTTTGTGTTTCCTAATATTCTCACCTTTACTATGCTATATAGTTGGTCATTTTTTGGCAGTTGTCTGATACACACATATGTATATACTTTGTTCCTTAAACTGTTCCCTATGCCTCACTGTAATTTAGTTCATTTAATTACATCACATCTATTTCAATTTATGAATGTGTGGGTTCTTACCACCAGCAAATTGTGGGCATTTGAGTGACATTAATACCTAGATGGAGATTCAATTTTCCTGAGAGGAGAGAAATGCTAAACTGTTAGTTTAATAATAGGCACTCTGTGACATGGTAAAGGTATGATGTCCCTTGGAAAAGAATGGTTAGAGCAAAATGAGAAGACTGGCAGTGTTGAAAATTTGCCAGTCTGCTGTGATAAATAGTGCTATTAATATTATTGACATATTGCAAGTGTTCAACACAGTAGAGGGAGGCAAGGAAGTTCACCAGCAAGATGTCTTGTGAATGGCAGGACAGAACTTAGGAAAATGTGCAGGGAGATAAAAAAAATAGATTGTGAGGGGCCAGAGAGATAGCATAGAGGTAGGGTATTTGCCTTGCAAGCAGAATGACAGTGGTTCAATCCTCGGAATTTCATATGATCCCCCGAGCCTGCCAGGAGCGATTTCTGAGTGTAGAGCCAGGAGTAATCCCTGGGCGCTGCTGGGTGTGACCGAAACACACACACACACACACACACACACACACACACACACACACACACACACACACAAGTTGTTAATGTCCTGTAAGCCCTTGTAAATAGAAAACTAGAATGTTTTGGACAAAGGATGTTGGGTGTGGATAGAGGTTGCCAAGGTTTATTTGGTCCCAAGTGAGATAATATATTATAGTTGGGGCTTGTCAAGGGAAATACTACTTGTACATCTACTTCCATTTATCCTCAGAGGAACTGAGAACCATGCATTCAGAAACAGAATGAATGGGTCCTTCAGGACTTTGAGATGCATAATGCCATAGGTGAAGGCCAGCTTGAAATAAATCTGAGAGAAATTCGAGACAGTTATGATATACAGAAAATCTTCTTAAAAGGGGACTGGGAATGGTGGTGATCAACCAAAATAATTATTATCTGAATCTGCAGAATGACAGATAATGTACAGACATAATAACCACTAAGTACTAAAAGCAAAAGCAATGTGTTGAGTAGCAAGGAAAAAGGAAAGAACAGCATCCTTTAGTGGGTGAATACAGATGGGGCCTGTCACCTGAACCTTTCCAGACAGGAGGCTGAAAATGAGGATAGAGGAGCTGAAATGAGCATTATTATCATGACTCATAATAAGCCGGCATTGTTATAGAGATAAGGGAGAGGAAGGGAATTGAGGACTTCAAGGTGAAATGTTCATAGGTGCTCTTCCAAGAGCTGGGCATTTTAGCTGAAACCTGAGTAGTTGAAAGTAAACATCTAGGGAAGGTTTGGGACAAGATTTCAGGTAGAATATAAGTGCTATTGTCCTGGGACAGATAACTTGATGTCTTTGAAGAGAAGAAAGGAGACAGGTTTGAGTGGATGGAGCAGACAGAGTAGAAAAATAGCCTTCTTTGTCGCTATACATGGGTTGAATGGCGTAGCTTCTGCAAACTTTACTTAATTTTAGTTTATTTGGGAACTAATCCCACATGGTGATCAGTGTGATAAAGTTCTACTCCTGGTGATTCTCAAATAACTGGACCCCGTGTTCAATATCAAAATCCAAGTATGTAGGGCTAATTGCATCCTATGGTGCTGAGGATATACAATTCACTCTGATGGTCCTGGTGCATAAGGCCAAACCTAGTGATACTTGAGGGACTTTGTGGTTCTGGGATTAAAGTAGGTTCAGACACATGCAAAACATGCAGCTTAATGTCCTGTGCTGTCTGTTGGACTCTGTTGCAAATTTTATTATGTGATTTGATTTTTATTGTGGCTATGATAGAAAATCATATGCAGGACTCTTAATCTGACTGGTAACACATTCTTATGCATTTATTTTAGTTGGACTCTGTTGCATATTTTATTATGTGATTTGATTTTTATTGTGGCTATGATAGAAAATCATATGCAGGACTCTTAATCTGACTGGTAACACATTCTTATGCATTTATTTTAGTTTAAAATTCATGTCTCTTTTTTGTAAAGTGGATGAATGGATAACAGGGAAAAGCATAGGCAATGACTTAAGTTTGTCATTTGGAGTGAGTGGGATTAGGGGTGAGAGACATTGAAAAAAAACAGCTCAATTCAAGATATTTTTGGAATAGTATTTACAGATTTTACAGTGGGATTAATGTTGATATATCTTTGAAGATTGCATAATGGCGATTCCTTGGTTGGTATTTATCTACTCAAATAACTGGATAGATTAACAAGAGGTTAACTGAATAAAAGGCTTATACAAGAGAATCCATGCCCTTTGTGGGGGATATGGCCTAATCACCTATTTATGGTGATTTAGCGTTTATGACATATGTTTACGAATACTTATTTTGCCTAAATATAAAGTTATACTAATATATATATACATATATAAAATTACTTCCAGAGACATTTTCTGAGATACAGAGATATTTTCTGATTGATATTTTACTTTGTTCTTTTATAACTGCTAATGTCTATTAGTACAATTGACTTTACTCTTTTGATGAAAATTAGTTAGAGATCTAGGCCTACCAGGGGTCTCAAACTCAATTTACCTGAGGGTCGCAGGAGGTAAAGCCTGGGTGATCCTTGAGTGCAAAGTCAGTAGTAAGCCTTGAACATTGGGGGATGTGACCCAAACAACTAAAACAAAACAAAACAAAAATAGCTTCCTGTAGGGCAGGGCCACAAAATGTTGTAAGGAGGGCCGGAAACGGCCCGAGGGCTGAGTTTGAGACCCCTGCATCGGATCTTTATCAGAGCATTGTATCATCTAGTGCTCCCAGGATGCCAGGTAGCTTTGCTAATGGAGGGGTTTAGCTTTTCTTTGCATAAATGTTGCTACTTCCTTATGATCCTCTCAGTCAGTGTGAGGAGCGTCCCAGTTCACTGTGCAAGTGTGGTCAATGTTCATTAACTTGTCTCTTGTGCTACTCATTTGTCATTTCTAAATTGGAAGGTGAGGATAGCAAGAGGACTTTTGTTTTTATGTTCATTCTGTCCTTTTGATTTTTTTTTCAAAATTGTGTTTTTAGACTTGATTTAATAGAAGGAGAAAATTTCTAGAAATTGAGAATATTTATTGATTGTATAGGATGACTGAACTATTCAAATATCCTCACTTCTCTTGGACACTGTTCTCATTTCAGAATAAGAAGCTCATAGATCTGTACACTGCTCCTATACCTGTGAAGAAATTCCTTTTCTACCGAAACCAGACTGGCAGTACCTCCACATTTGAGTCAGTGGCCTTTCCTGGCTGGTTCATTGCCTCCTCTGGTAAAGGCCAGCCCCTTTTCCTCACTTCAAACTTAGGGGGAGCACATAATACTGCCTTTATCTATAAGCATAGATATTAAATTTTCATGACCCATAATTGTTTTCATCTCTGTTGTTTTAATGTCATTTCACATCAGTACTGAGACATGAGTAAGGCCAGCTCTCATCTCATTTACTGATGAAAATAAATGTGAGTTTATGGCAACTAAGATGGAATATGAGTTTAAAAGGAATAAGAATGGGCTATAAGGTTTTCCATGTAATTTGAAGCTCTATCCTTCAGGTCTTTATGATGTTTATGAGACCCAGATATTTTTCAGAAATGAATAAGAAGAAGCCTAAGATCTCATGAGATAGTACCCCAAATTACTGAAATAAAGCTGATATGTATTGTTATTTTTTTCTAAATGTATAACATGCAAATTATTCTTCACTGTGTGTTTTATTTAATTATATGTCAAATATTTTAAAATCAAACCGTGTCAAGACTAAATTAATTTTATCCTATGTATATATAAGACTTAAGGTAAAATGTTCATATTCCTATACAATAAGGAAAATATAAAATGTTTATATTCCTATACAATAAAAAATATAAAACTTTTATACAGTAAGACTAGGCAAGTTTTATAGAAAATATTACGTAAATGGAAATTATCCAGAGTAACTAGTGAGGACTGTTTGTGAGCATTGTGTGTGAGTCCAGAACTATTGTTTAGTCAGGGAGAGAAGAACCCCTTTTAGTAGTGAAAGGGTGGGTGGGTACAAACATGGAAAAGAGAACTTCAGCCTCACTACTTTCTTTACTGTCTTTCAACCTAGTGCTCCTACTTCCTCTTTGTTTTTTAAGTATACTTACAATCCATAGAATCCTTTTGATTGTTATTCATATATTTATGTATTTATTTTAGGGGCTACATCTGGTAATGCTCAGGGGTTATCCTGGCTCTGAACTTAGGAATCACTACTGAAGGTGATCAGGGAACCGCAGGAGATGATGGGATTAAACCAGGTTGGCCCCATGCAAGGCAAACGCTTCTCTAAATCCTCCACATAAACATTTTCAAAACTGTCAATAGTATGTCTCTTGGGGGAACAGAAAACATAGGTTTTAACAGAAAATAACTTTTGAATTTGTAGCATTAGGATCAAATTAGGAAATATACAGAACCATATAGATATATATAGAGCATTTTATACAATTATACCCACTTTTACTGAATTTCATCAGAATACATAATCTGAAAAAGGTTTGACCATGTCATCTAAAATATATGGAGTTAGGTTAGCTATATATGGTGAAAAATTTTCTATGTGTGATTAATCTGAATGTTCCTGCTTTAAACTGTAATATAAAGTTATATAGTAGTAAAACAGTGTGGCACTGATATAAAGGTACTGGAGAAAAATTGAGATCCCCAAAGTAAGCTCTTAAATTTATGTACAGTTATCTTAAAATATATGAATCCTGGGGTTGGAGAGATAGCATAGCGGCATTTGCCTTGCAAGCAGCTGACCCAGGACCTAAGGCGGTTGGTTCAAATCCCGGTGTCCCATTTGGCCCCCCATGCCTGCCAGGATCTATTTCTGAGCAGATAGCCAGGAGGAATTCCTGAGCACCGCTGGGTATGGCCCAAAAACCAAAACCAAAACAACAATAGCAAAACAAATAATAACAACAACAACAACAAAAAATGAACCCAGATCAGTCAATTAGGAAGGAAAACCTCTTCAAAAAGAGTATAGGGAGAAAATTTTGGAACTATCTACAAAGGCCTGAAGTTGAACCTACCTCACATATGCCAAAATTTTATTCCAAATAGGTTGATAGACATAAATTTGTAAAATATATAGAATAAAAAATTGGGAAAGCACTGTGGTATTGGGTTTAGTAATGTCTTAATTACTTGGTTTCAATATCAAAGAAATAAAAAAGTAAACAAATGGGACTACATCAAACTAAAATTTTTTTTATATTTTAAGGAGCTACCATTCAAATAAAAAAAGATTATGTAATGGGAGAAAATATTCATACCATAGATCTTACAAAAAGCTAATATTCTAGATATATTCAATACAAAACTAAGATAGAACTGTACAAAAACATATATATGCCAACAATATATATAAGTAATACATATATGTAATATATATAATCTCTTATATATATGAGATTGCAAAAAGTTAGGGACACATGATTTTGATGTGTTAGGACCCAAATGTGAATGCTAGCATCACTAGGTATAGCCACCATGGGTTTACTGGTCCCTGGTAACAATTTTCCATGCTGCTTGTTATTTTTGAGTTCTAGTATTGACCTATATAGTCTGTTCTGTAGAGTATGACTGAGAGTAGCATACAGATATCTAGAACAGAATGTGTGAGATCCATCATCCACACCTAAAATATAATATAGAAAAAGGCAGAGAGATCCCTTAGTTTGTGAAATCAGGCAGGAGGAATCTGGCCCTGCTGTATGATTACCAATTGGAAGAGACTGTGTGTGTCACCTGTACATGTTTCTCTACTGTTCTTCTCCTGAACCTTTCCTGAGTGGGCCAAAAAGGGCCCAGCAAAATTGCTCTCTTGGAGACTCCAGAAGAGCACACTCCACATCACTTTGCAGCCGCATGCTCTTTCTAACTTATGAACCCCACCACAACACGCAGAAAAATCACACTATAAGCATGACAATGGGGATACCTCACAGGTAAACACCATGTACAGAATGAAGATAGCTCTGATGACCCAAAATATACCAACCATCTGATTAACCTCTCCAATAAGGAGTTTAGAATAGATATATGGAGAATCCTCATGGAAATAAAAGAAAACATAGCTCTAGCTGAACAGAACACAAAGACAGAAATTAGAAAACTCCAACAACATATCTGAAAATCACGGTAGCTCAACTGAAAAACTCAGTGGACAGCCTCTTCAACAGAGTAACAGCAGCCGAGGGCAGAGTCAGTGAACTGAAAGATCAAATGCAGAACAACTCCATACAGCAGAAGACATTGGAAAAGAACCTTAAGGCAAACAATCAGACAATGGGAAAAGTACTCAAAGAATGTGAACAAATAAAAATAAAAGTCTTTGATAAACTCAACAGAAACAACATAAGAATCACTGGAGTCACAGAGACCCAGGAAGGAGATTCCCAGGAAGAATCAACAGTCAAAGACATCATCACAGAGAAATTACCAGAGCTAAAGATTGCATGCAATGAAATCCTGTATACCCAAAAAGTACCAGCTAAAAAAGACCCAAAGAAAAACACCCCAAGACACACCTAGTTACAATAACGAATCCCAGAGATAGAGATAGAATACTGAAACCAGCAAGATCAGAAAGGGAAATTACATGCAAAGAAGTATACTTAAGACTTACAGCAGACATGTCACAAGAAACTCTCAGGCTAGAGGACAGGGGTGGGGTATTGTGACAAGAATGAACTAAATGTAGGCTTCACCTAGAATACTGCACCCAGCTCAAATCATGTTCAAGTTTGAAGGAAGGATACATCATTTCACGGATAAGCAATAGCTCAGAAACTTCACAGATGCAAAACCAGCCTTAAAGGAAAAACTGAAAGGTCTACTGTAAGACAAGTCAGACCAACAGACACGCCAAACTTATACACAAAGATGACATTAAATCCTATGACAATCATCTCCCTCAATGTCAACGGACTAAATGTACCAGTTAAGAGACACAGAGTAGCTAAATGGATCAAAAAAATGAAGCCAACCTTCTGCTGCCTATAAGAAACACAACTGAATAGCCAGAACAAACATAGACTCAAAATCAAAGACTGGAGGAAAATCATCCAAGCAAACAACACCCTTAAAAAACCTGGGGTGGTGGGCCCGGAGAGATAGCACAGTGGCGTTTGCGTTGCAAGCAGCCAATCTAGGACCAAAGGTGGTTGGTTCGAATCCCGGTGTCCCATATGGTCCCCCGTGCCTGCCAGGAGCTATTTCTGAGCAGACAGCCAGGAGTAACCCCTGAGCACCACCGGGTGTGTCCCAGAAACCAAAAACCAAAAAAAAAAAAAAAAAAAAACCTGGGGTGGACATATCTGACATATCTTAATATCGGATGATACCAAGTTTATACTCAGAAAAGTTGTAAGGGATAAAGATGAACACTTTGTACTAATAACGGGATATGTGCAACATAAAGAAATCAGACTACTAAACATATATGCACCCAATGAGAGACCAGCAATAATCTAATACAATTATTGACAAATCTGAAAGAAGACATCAATAATAACACAATAATTGTAGGAGACCTCAACATGGCCCTGTCAACACTTGATAGGTCAACCAGACTGAAACTCAACAAAAATATACTAGCCCTGAAAAGAGATATGGAAGAAAGAGCCTAGTAGATCAATATAGGACACTATGTACATCGAAGAAGAATGTGTATCCAGGTTTCTGGGGATGGAGTGTCCTATATTGATCTAATACAGTTAAGGCCATAGACCACAAGCCACTTTCAAATATTATCCTCAATGGAGAAAAACTAAAAGCCTTTCATCTAAATTCTGGCACAAGACAAAGCTGTCCTCTCTCATCACTTCTATTCAACATAGTACTGGAAGTGCTTATTATAGCGACTAGGCAAGAAAAAGATACCAAGGGAATCCAGATAGGAAAAGAAGTAGTCAAGGTCTCACTGTTTGCAGATGAGATGATACTATACTTAAAAAACCCTAAAGTCTCTACCAAAAAGTTTTTAGAAAAAATAGATTCATAGAGCAATATGGCAAGCTGCAAAATTAACACACAAAAAATGGCCTTTCTATACAACAGTAATGATATGGAAGAAATGGACATTAAGAAAATGACCCCATTCACATTAGCGCCACATAAACTCAAATATCTTGGAGTCAACCTGAATAAAGTCCTGAAGAACCTATACAAAGAAAACTATAAAACCCTGCTCCAAGAATTAAGAGAGGACATATGGAAATGGAAATACATACATTGCTCATGGATTGGCAGGATTCACATCATCAAAATGGCAATACTCCCCAAGGCATTATACAGATTTAATGTGATCCCTCTAAAGATACCCATGACATTCTTCAAAGAAGTGGATCAGGCACTTTTGAAATTCATTTGGAACAATAAACACCTTAGAATAGCTAAAGCAACCATTGGGAAAAAGAATATGGGAGGAATTACTTTCCCCAACTTTAAACTGTACTACAAAGCAATAGTTATCAAAACAGCATGGTATTGGAATAAGGACAGGCCCTCAGATCAGTGGAATAGGCTTGAATACTCAAAAAATGTTCCCCAGACATACAGTCACCTAATTTTTGATAAAGGAGCAAGAAATCCTAAATGGAGCAGGGAAAGCCTCTTCAACAAGTGGTGTTGGCACAACTGGATAGCCACTTGCAAAAAATTGAACTTAGACCCCAGTTAACATCATGTACGAAGGTAAAATCCAAATGGATTAAAGACCTCGATATCAGACCCAAAACCATAAGATATATAGAACAACACATAGGCAAAACACTCCAGGACATTGAGACTACAGGCATCTTCAAGGAGGAAACTGCACTCTCCAAGCAAATGAAAGCAGAGATTAACAGATGGGAATATATTAAGCTGAGAAGCTTCTGCACCTCAAAGGAAATAGCACCCAGGATACAAGAGCCACAAACTGAGTGGGAGAAACTATTCACCCAATACCCATCAGATAAGGGGCTAATCTCCAAAATATACAAGGCACTGACAGAACTTTACAAGAAAAAAAAAAATCTAATCCCATCAAAAAATGGGGAGAAGAAATGGACAGACACTTTGACAAAGAAGAAATACAAATGGCCAAAAGACACATGAAAAAATGCTCCACATCACTAATCATCAGGGAGATGCAAATCAAAACAACTATGAGGTACCACCTCACACCCCAGAGATTGGCACACATCACAAAGAATGAGAACAAGCAGTGTTGGCGGGGATGTGGAGAGAAAGGAACTCTTATCCACTGCTGGTGGGAATGCTGTCTAGTTCAACCTTTATGGAAAGCGATATGGAGATTCCTCCAAAAACTGGAAATCGAGCTCCCATACGATCCAGCTATACCACTCCTAGGAATATACCCTAGGAACACAAAAATACAATACAAAAACCCCTTCCTTACACCTATATTCATTGCAGCACTATTTACCATAGCAAGACTCTGGAAACAACCCAGATGCCCTTCAACAGGCGAATGGCTAAAGAAACAGTGGTACATATACACAATGGAATATTATGCAGCTGTCAGGAGAGATGAAGTCATGAAATTTTCCTATACATGGATGTACACGGAATCTATTATGCTGAGTGAAATAAGTCAGAGAGAGAGAGAGAAAAATGCAGAATGGTCTCACTCATCTATGGGTTTTAAGAAAAATGAAAGACATTCTTGCAATAATAATTTTCAGACACAAAAGAGAAAAGAGCTGGAAGTTACAGCTCCCTCAGGAAGCTCACCACAAAGAGTGATGAGTTTACTTAGAGAAATAACTACATTTTAAACTGTCCTAATAATGAGAATGTATGAGGGAAATGGAAAGCCTGTCTAGAGTACAGGTGGGAGTAGGGCGGGGAGGAGGGAGATTTGGGACACTGGTGATGGGAATGTTGCACTGGTGATGGTGGTGTTCTTTACATGACTGAAACCCAAACGCAATCATGTAAGTAATCAAGGTGTTTAAATAAAATTTAAAAATTAAAAAAAAGAGGGGCCGGGCGGTGGCGCGGTAGGTAAGGTGCCTGCCTTGCCTGCGCTAACCTAGGACGGACCGCGGTTCGATCCCCCGGCGTCCCATATGGTCCCCCAAGAAGCCAGGAGCAACTTCTGAGCACATAGCCAGGAGTAACCCCTGAGCCTCACAGGGTGTGGCCCAAAAAACCAAAAAAAAAAAAAAAAAAAAATTAAAAAAAAGAACTCAACAATAAAGAATGAACAATGAAATAAAAAGAAATCAACAATTTTCACATTTGAAATGTAATATGGGGGCTGGAGAGATAGCATGGAGATAAGGTGTGACTTGCGTGCAGAAGGTCAGTAGTTTGAATCCCAGCATCCCATATGGTCCCCTGAGCCTGCCAGAAGCGATTTCTGAGCATAGAGCCAGGAGTAACCCCTGAGCGCTGCTGGGTGTGACCCAAAAACCAAAAAAAAAAAAAAAAAAAAGAGAAATATAATATGCAACATAGGACCCCAAAGCAAGCAAACCTCTCAATTTTTCTTGTTTCCAACTTTAAACTTGATCTTGAGTTTCTGGTTTGCTTGCTGATTGCTCCCTGAAGCTTCTTTGGATCTGGACCTTGCCTTTCTTTGGACTTGGACCCATATGAGTTTAAATGAGTGGCCCCATTTAATCATTGATAAGATCCCAAATGGTAATTTTTTCTGTAAAAAGAGCCAGAGACATAGAAAGGCCAGGATAAGGTCAGACTTGCTAAGGAAGGCAGCAAACCAGGGGCACTGAGGTAATTGTTTCTAAATTAATTTCAACCTAGAATTTGAGAACTAAATGCAGTCAACCTTTTATACCCAAGTGCACAGACATTAAAGGCACAAACCATTAGGGAGCCAAGTCAGGCCAATCAACTACAAAAGTTTCCTGGGTCAGGCAAGTGTCATGAAGGGAAGGTATTGTCTGTTTTCTATTCCCTATGGAAACAAATACCTGCAAATAAGAAACAACAGTAGCTACTTATTTATTGGGGCTCATTGTAGCCTAAGTGTCAGATACTATACACAAGTTTTTCTGAATCAAAGAAGTAATAAAGCTTTCTGGTGAAATAAAAGGGAGTGTGTATCCCCTCCCTTAACTTCTTATTTTTTTCCACCTGAGTGATCAGAACCACTGACACCTGGAATGGGACACCTAGAATGGCTGGGAAGAAGAGTCTACTTGGGGGAGAGAGGGCATAAGAGTGAGAGTTAGAGAGAGAAGGGAGAATCAGAATCAGCAGAGAGAATCAACAAGGAGAACCAGCAAAGGGGAGTCAGTCAAGCCTGAAGAGGAGAAGCCAAAAGGGAGACAGAGGCAGAGAGAGCCAGAGAAGGAGCAGAGAAGTGGCTGCTTGGAAAAGGCTTAGTATAGAAGCCATGGGAGGAAATTCATGGTGGTTAGGACTGTGAAATAAAGTGGCTCAGTCCTGGAACTTCATCTGACTGCGTTGTGAATTTCTCTGCATCATCCTGCAATCTTCAGACCCGCCAGACCACAGGGGCTGCAGGAGCTGTGCCCAGCCAGCCCAGAAAGAACTCACAATCCCTACACCAACACTCGAACTTATTAATTTATATTAAAACAGCAGGAGTGTTTCCCAAATGTCTTGATTAGAGCTGTTGGTTTGAAAAAGTAGGAGGCAGGGCATACTATATGATGAATGAAGAAACAGAGCTGTCTTCCTCACCTTTGTCCTGAGTTGGAAATGGAGGTAAGAAATAGAGAAGCCCAAAGTCATTGTCAAAACCTTTATCATCCTCAGCTGATAACTACAAAAGTTGAATTGTCAAGGAAGTCTGAGCAATGTCAATGTGTGTAATCTTTCATATGCATTAAAATTTATTTTAAATTTCAAAAGTTTCCTGGGTCAGGCAATGTGTCACAAGGTGAAGATATTTTCTGTTTTCTATTCCCCATGGAAGCAAATAACTGCAAATGGGAGACAACAGCAGCTATTTATTTATTAGGGCTCATTGTAACATAAGTGTCAGATACTATACACATGCTTTTCAGAGCCAAAAGCAAGCATAGAATTAATAAAGCTTCCTCTTGAAATAAAAGCGAGTCTTTCAGGGCTGGAGAGATAGCATGGAGGTAAAGCACTTGCCTTGCATGCAGAAGGTCGGTGATTTGAATTCTGGCATCCCATATGGTCCCCTGAGCCTGCCAGGAGCTATTTCTGAGCCTAGAGCCAGGAATAACCCCTGAGCGCTGCCAGGTGTGACCCCCCCTAGCCCCCAAAAAGCGAGTCTTTTCCATTACTGTTTTAAGGCCCAAAGACAATAGAGTTAAAGACTGGAAGCCCTGGAAGGACCGGATCATAATTTGAAGCTCACCACAAAAAGTGATGAATGCTGTTAGGGAAATAACTACACTAACAACTAGCATGACAATGTTAAAAATGAGAGAAGTAGAATGCCTGTCGCGAATACAGGCAGGGATGGGGGCGGGCATTGGTAGTGGGAATGTTGCATGGTGAAGGGTGTATTCTGTTTATGACTGAAACCCAACTACAAACATGCTTGTAATCATGGTGCTTAAATAAAGATTTATATTTAAAAAAAGGAGAGTCTTCCAAATATCTTGATTGAGGCTGTTGGTTTTGAAAGTAGGAGACAGGGATTACTGTGTAATGGATGTAGAAACAGTGCTGGCTTCCTCTAGTTGGTCCTTGGTTGGAAATTGAGATAAGAAACAGAGAAGTCCATAACCATTGTCCAAGCCTTTACCATGTTCAGCTGATAACTACAAAATTTGAGTGGTCAAAGCAGTCTGAGCAATGCCCATATGTGTAGTCACTCTTATATGCATTAAAATTCACAATAAATTCCAAATTCACCATAGATAATTCCACAGGTTGTCTGAGTAAGCTAAAGTTCTATATAAAATTCTACAATTTGTAGCCATTTCTCATATTTGAGGATTAGTATTTTATTTCACTAAAGTTAAAGGAGAGCCTGATGAAGGTAAAGGACAGGTTCTCCTTCTCACCAAATAAGCATATTTAATAATCTTTCTCTGAAATATGAAGAGAATTTATTAAGTATCCAGGTTATGCTGTCAAGGAAAGAATATACTATCACCATAGGTTTTTGCTTGCTTTGGATTTTAGCCTCAAATATCAGCCTCCTGCTGCCCTGGGTTCGGGAAAAGAAGTTTTCTAGCTCTTTCAGATCTTTATTTGCAAAGAGGGAGACTCTGACTCTTTAACCCTATCACACTAGAGAGAATTTCCCCTTCAGCAACAACCAAAAAAGGATCTAATTTCCATTGCTAGCTCTATGTGAAGGTAATGTAAGAAATTACACTAGCAAAAGTCAAATGACAGAGTCAGTGGTGGTGGCAAAAAGGGATCTTTTCCTTGTATATTTTAGGTTCACCTCCCTTTCCCTTTAGCAACGTGATCAGATTCTCACCCCTAAGTTGGTTTTGTTCCAGGGACATCCCTGGTCCTAGAAGTCTCAATTCCCTGTATGCTCTGACTTCTCCCTTCCAGCCTCCAAAGTGATTCAATATTCATGTAGAGGAATAAGACTGTCCTCTCCCAGGCCCACCACCAACTTACCCTTGAGATTGCTACTCCAGAAAGTAATTATTTCTCTCTGCTCACCTTTAAGAAAAGAGCTGTCTCAGTCAGAGTCAGTGACTCAACACAGGGCAGATCAGGAGAGAGAAGGAAGATATTTTTGTTGAATAGAGCATGACAGAGGTGCCTCCAGTTATGGTGGGGTTGTTATTAAAGGCTCTGAGGACTCCTCTCTCAGGACTAGAAATTGGTAATTTCTAGATTAAATTATATCTTTTTCTGAAGTCATAGTTTTTGAGTTTTTGACCTGAAATAGTCAACAGATTATGAACACTTAGCATACCAAATCTTGTGCCCTCACACCCCCTCTCCAGCCTTATTGGGCACCAGAGAGCTGTTTTCACTACATATTGATGACTCTGTAGATAGGTTACACCTCTACACTAATTTTTCACCCCATCCTTTCAACTCATTTATAGTTGAGATTTAATGCTTAGGAACAAATCAGATTGAGTTGGAAACATTTATAAATTTAACAAGCCAACTTTATTTACTCACCAGCAGAATAGGGGAATATTCAAATTATTTTTCAAGGGCTCATGGAAAGAAAAAGGGGTGAGGAGATTTAGTGAAATTTAATCAGTATTGTCAGTGCTATTGCTCACATCCAGTAGATATTCACTAACATTCGTACTGTATAGATAATCTTCCTCTTGCTACCATCAAGGATAGTTCTGTGCCAGTAGCTCTCTACCATGTTGATACCATCTGGGCCAAGAGTAAGCAGAATCTGTAGAGGATGGTAGCTATCGGAGAATATTTTAGCAGCAGCATTTTGAGGTCAAGAAGGGATAAATTTGGCTCAAGAAAAAAGCCTAAGTGGTGGTGTCAACCTGTGTATGGCCAGTCTAAATGGGCAGGACTAGCTGAAATAGTATCCTGGGATTTACTTGAATAGGTTATGTTAGTCACTCCAGTCACTTCCAGGTCAGACCTGCCAGACTGCAATCCTCGACCAGGAAACCAAACTGTGATACCTCTGGTAGGGCAGGGGATCATTTATCTGTGACTGACTCTGACTTTGCTTGAGAGGTAGGAGTTAGCTTGACACATACGTAGGATCCTTGGAGTCTCTTTAGAACAACAGTTGTGAAAGTGAAATATCTCTCCTGATTCTTTATTATTTTTTTTCTTTTTGGGTCACACCCAGCAGCGCTTAGGGGTTACTCCTGGTTCAACACTCAGAAATCACTCCTGGCAGGCATGGGGGACCATATGGGATGCCAGGATTCGAACCACTGACCTTATGCATGCAAGGCAAACACTTTACCTCCATGCTATCTCTCCGGCCCCCCATTTAGATTCTTTAAAGCCGGATCTCTCAGAGCTATTTTCCTGAACTAAGTTGTGAAGAATAACATGAGATTTTATTTGATGTAGCTAGATCCTCTTGCTTTGATCTTAAGAAAGAGTCCTTTTCTGACTGGTAGACTTAAACTTTTTGACAAAGAGAATCTCTCCTGTTTTGCTTATAGGTGATCAGTAGTGGCAAACAAAGCATTTGGAGAAGCAATGCTTAAAATATTTTTTAGTGTTTGTTTTTTTTCTTTGGGTGGTGCATTTGGTGGTGCTCAGGGCTTACTCTTAACTGACTCAGGGTTCATTTGGGTAGGGTTCAGTATGTGGCAATGGAGAATCTGAGTTAAATGCATTCAAAGTAAGTGCTTTAGCTGCTATAATGATTACTTCAGCCCACCTCTGTGTATGTTTGAAAATTGACTACTTGTGATACAACTGGAGTTCTGGATCACATATATGCTTTTTCTTACTTTCTGTTATTATTCTTGCTTATTTAATGTGAATGGGGGAAGTCTTAGAATGCTGGGATTTTTTTTAATTAAACAAAGTAAAACAGTTTCTACTGGTAGCATTTATTATATTCTCTGTTTGATGTCAAGTATGGATCTCTAGAGACTTTATTTTATATTTTTTTATTATGAAATCAAAGATGCAAAGAAAGAGGACAAGATAAAGTTACAGTGGGAAGACATCACCCATAAGCAGAATTCTCAGAAGAAATCCCCTTGCTGACACCTTAAATTTGAACTTTCAGCAAAAGAGCATTAAGAAAAATAAAACAAAACCCATGCACAATTACTTAGTCCCTCAAGTCCCCAGATTGTATTACATTATATCATTTCTTAGCAGTACACAAAGCAAAATTTGTGTAACTCCTTTAACATTGAAGGTATAGTATTTTTTTACAGTTCCATGCACATGAATATTAGTTTAAGTTAACCTCAGAAATTTAAGTGGTTTTTTTTTAAGGATTAAAGTCAAAGGAACACAGCTAAAATGGTATTGGAGTGGCAATTGTTGCATAGACCCAACAAAATATGGGGGCATGGAAAGGAAAAGCCTTGACCTAAATACAAGGATACTTTACCCCTGAAGTTTTCTGGCATAAGACCAACTCTAGGCTCCCCCCCACATACAGTATATATTAATAGTAATTCCTATGATTAAGGTATGCTATATCTTGTATATATATATACATCTTGTATATTGCTCTTTCTCACACACCTACAAGCTCATTTCTAGTCTTCACTCCCTCACCCCCACCATCAATACCCCACATTTACCCTTTTTAATCTTCAGTACTGCACAGGCCAAATCACTGGCCAAAGTGGTACACCGGATTTACCACCCCCCCCAACTATTTCAAAAGACATAAAAGGGACACGTATATGTCTTTTGAATATTTTATATGTATTTCCTTAACAGCTATAACTCTTACTAAATATTCTCTTATACAGTGACTATTTTCCCCACTATTTGTCTGTTCTTCCCTTTGTGATCTGTTTAATAAGGAATTCTGGTAGAAGAGTCTCTCAGTTTAAAGTTTATGTTTGAACCATGTCACGAGGATTGTTGGACTTGTTCTAGTGGCCCCCATATACTCCAATAACGCCACATGGCATTGTTTCTCTTTTGCATAGGCACATTAAAATGGGAAATTTCTATAAATACAAACAAGTTCTTATCTAATAGAGATAGGAACACACAAATCTTATAATGCAATGGGACCTTATACCCTGAACATTGTCATAATGACCTGCTCAGGCCTCAGAAGAATGGGCATTCTCCATTCACCAGGGATGCCATCTAAAAAACAACCAAGGTTGTCTATAACATCACCTGGGAGCAATCCTCTACTAGGGAAGACACTACCGCTGCTCTCACATGGACCTACTCAAAAGAGTAACACCTGGAAGACTTTTTTTTTATTTTTTATTTTTAATTTATTTAAACACCTTAATTACATACATGATTGTGTTTGGGTTTCAGTCATGTAAAGAACACCACCATCACCAGTGCAACATTCCCATCACCAATGTCCCAAGTCTCCCTTCGCCCCACCCGATCCCTGCCTGTACTCTAGACAGGCTCTCCATTTTCCTCATACATTCTCATTATTAGGACAGTTCAAAATGTAGTTATTTCTCTAACTAAACTCATCACTCTTTGTGGTGAGCTTCCTGAGGTGAGCTGGAACTTCCAGCTCTTTTCTCTTTTGTGTCTGAAAATTATTATTACAAGGGTGTCTTTCATTTTTCTTAAAACCCATAGATGAGTGAGACCATTCTGCGTTTTTCTCTCTCTCTCTGACTTATTTCACTCAGCATAATAGATTCCATGTACATCCATGTATAGGAAAATTTCATGACTTCATCTCTCCTGACAGCTGCATAATATTCCATTGTGTATATGTATCACAGTTTCTTTAGCCATTCGTCTGTTGAAGGGCATCTTGGTTGTTTCCAGAGTCTTGCTATGGTAAATAGAGCTGCAATGAATATAACACCTGGAAGACTTAACAACAACAACCTGCTTTCATTTCAGGACAGGGCTCTCTGCATTGCCCTCTAATTGTGAGGTGAAGCTAGAGGACACTCCACAACATCCGTACTTCGAGGTAGGATATGCACAGATTTCAGGATCTTTAACTACAGAAATCTGACACCAACAACAGCGACTGTGTGAAAAATAAAAGTGTATTGGTACTACAGACAATGACTTGGATTGGACAAACTAGTATGCCTGTAGCCTAGAGACGTTTTATTTATTTCCCTCTGACTTATCTTCTAAGGATTCATCAATTTTCATGTCTGAGATGCTATACAGAGGGCATCACCTGGGCTGAGATTTAAGGCACTGGGTTAAAGGTAGATTAAAACTGGCTAAACCAGAGGATAAGAATTATGGAATCGGGCTTGGAGAGATAGCACAGTGGCGTTTGCCTTGCAAGCAGCCGATCCAGGACTAAAGGTGGTTGGTTCGAATCCCAGTGTCCCATATGGTCCCCTGTGCCTTCCAGGAGCTATTTCTGAGCAGACAGCCAGGAGTAACCCCTGAGCATCACCCGGTGTGGCCCAAAAACAAAAACAAAAACAAACAAAAAAAAGAATTATGGAATCTTCAAACCCCGGGAAACTTACCGTGGTGTTTGTTATATCTGGGGACCCTATTTGAGGATAATACCAAAATAGTTTGAGCCAGATTGTTCTAATGCAATTTTCTTTTGAGATTTTAGATCAGTAAAACAAATCAGTAGTTTTAAACATCAAAATGTTTGTTAATTGACTTGTTTTGATTTGTATGTGTAATTATTACCAGAATTTATACTTGAGTCTCAAAAAAATGTAGAGTATGATTTAACAGATCTGGAGGATCCCGAGATATTTTGTTTTTGTTTTTGTTTTGGGTCACACCCGATAATACTCAGGGGTTACTCCTGACTATGCGCACTCAGAAATAGCTCCTGGCTTGGGGAACCATATGGGATGCCGGGGAATGGAACGTGGTCCATCCTAGGTTAGTGCATGCAAGACAAACACCCTGTGGCTTGTGCCACTGCTCCAGCCCCAGGATCCTGAGATTTAACATATCTGACAAGTTCTTAGGATGCTGGTGATTTATTCTGAGTTTCTCAGCTCTAAGAAATACAAAGGTGAAGCTTTGAGAATTTTATTTTCCCATATTAAGATTAAAGTTCCATTGGGTTAATGTTCTTATTCCTTTTTTTTTTTACAGATAATGAAACATATTTAAGAATTACACGCAAGGTCTCAGAGCTAATATGGGAGAGCATTAGAATTTGGAATTTGTTTCAAACGTTCCATGATGTTTTTGCATTATGTATTCAAGTCTGCTGGGGATGCTGTGAACAAGAGGTTATCAAGCACAAGAATTTATTTCTGTTTCAACTCCACTGAGGTCACTGTAGAATCATGGATTCTCCAGATGCATGGAACACAGAAGTGATTTCAGAAATCACTGATTTTGTCTTTTATGATTTTGTTATGATTGGAGGTCATTCTCAACTATGGGGACTCCTGGGGCTTTTGTTAGCCTGCTGTTTGATTCAATAGGGTTTTTTTTAATAGTATCCAAGACTACATTTTTTTTTTTACAGAGTAATGCATGATGTCTATTGAGTAGATCCATGGAAAGGATGTGCTTAGAATCACCTTTGTAACTTTAGAAACTATAGCTCTCTAGGTTTTATTTCCAAATTATTCTTGATGTAGGCCACACTAGTATATTTTTAAGGATGTAAAACACTAAATATTAAAAGCACCTTAATGGAAGGTATTTTTCCCATCAGGTGATACAATTCTAACAATAGTTTGGATGAGGAAGGTAACTAGGAGAGCCTAGGTTATGTTTAAAATTTTTTACCTGAAGACAAACTACTTTTCTGTCCATCTTAAATGTTTCAACCAGATGATCAAAATTTTTTCAAAGCAAAAACTTAGAGAGATCTAGGCTACTGACACTCAGTTAAAGGTATATTGACTCACATAGCTAATAAAAGTTACACAGATATTCCAGGTTTTTTTTTTCTATTATAGGATTCCTATAGAGCCCTTTGGGGGAAAAATGCTGTTAAGCCTTCCTCTCTGTCTTTGAACATTGTAGCTCAAAGGAGTGACTTCAACAGCACTTCCCTAAGAATAGTTCTCTAACTTCAGTCATTCCAGACCCTAGAGAAGAGTATTAACCCCCAAATCCTACCCAAATGCTGTGAGACATGTTTGATCATTTTCTCCTTCTGTTTTTATCACTGATAATCAATTTCTGATGCATGCACCTTAGGGAGAGAAAGTCTGCTCTTGTATCCTTTGAGGAAACTTGCTTACATAAAACTTAAGGACAGATTTTAGAAAAGTTCGAGAAACCATATGGAAACCAGTGAGAAAACAGCTAGGTGAAGGAAAGAGGAGCTATTTCACTTCTCTTTCATGCAGACTCATAACACTGGAAGCAATTTCAGCCTGGGCGAAAAGTTTAAAAGAGGATAAGCTTCTGGTATCCACAATTCAGAGTGTGCTCAGAAAATAGATTAGAGTACATACCTGGGCCTGCATTATACTGGTGCTTCTTTTCTGAGTGAAATTTCTGGAGATCTAGCATGTTTTACTAACCCTGAGACTATTGCTCATCACAAAGATACAGATGGGAGTGGATAGATGTAAAATATCATAATAAAATTAGTCAAAATATCCTTGGTGTGGCAAAGTAAAGATGACTCAATATGTTTGAAATCTCTCTCCTTGACAGGTGTGGTCATTGTTTCATCCATTTGAGTATGCACATTGTAACTTTACCAATATAAAGCAATAAATATAAACAGCTTTCATCCTATTCCAGTTCTTTATTTTTTATGGAACAAAATAGTTCTGTTGAAAGTACTTTACTTAAAGAAATCTGAGGAGGGAGAAAGACAGACAGGCATATATATATATATATATATATACATACATATATATATGTTTATGTGTATATCTTCATATATACACATATATAAATATACATTGAGAAGGAGTGTTATTAAGAAATAACTAGGGCTTCTCCAGAGTGGGAAAATCATATATGGCTTTTGGGCAGCTATACAAGTCCTCCAAATTGTCTTGATTTGAAGTTCTATGCAGAAATAAAAATTAATTTGTGTTGTTACAGGGAAAGCCTTAGATGGTCCTTTCAAATTATTAACAAATCCTTTAGATACTCCTGTAACTTATTTTTGAGGGGTTCACCGATCCCTTTAAAAAGAAATCATCTTTTTAAAATAAAGTCATCTTTATTTAAACACTATGGTTTACAAGATTGTTAATAACACAAAGGCTTTTTTTCTCTCATAGTTACAAAGTTATTCATGATTGAGTTTCAGTTATCTTTTTGATCTAAGATGGTGTCTCAGATTTTGCACCTGCAATATCTCAACTCTGCATCTGGGTAGGGCTTCAATTCCTCCATCTCCAAAGAATTCATTGGAATGTGTTCCTCATGCCTTTAGACTATTTTAGGATGGGGAATTTTTTTTAAATTTGACTCTATAAGAGTCTGGTTACTGGATGACATAGATGGAGTTGATTTTACACTAGAGAGAGAAGCTCCACTAGAAAGTCCATTAAGTTTTAGAGCAATGGGGGGGGGGGTGCTTAAAATAACTTGGGAAGGTCCATTCCATGTATGTAATCAGAAGGGGATTCAGTTTTCCAGATTTTTAGTGAGACCCAACCACCTGGCTAAAATTTGGACGTGATTAATTATCTATGTGAGGTAAACGTATTTCTTTTTAAATATTCTTAAAGTGCCTGATGCACATGTAATAAATTAGTAGCATATTTAATTTTAAAGCCAGATTCCAATAAGAAGTTTGTTGGTTAAAAAAATAGCTTACTGGGGCCAGAGAGATAGCATGGAGGTAAGGCGTTTGCCTTTCATGCAGAAGAATGGTGGTTCGAATCCTGGTATTCCACAAGGTCCCCTGTGCCTGCCAGGGGCGATTTCTGAGTATAGAGCCAGGAGTAACCCCTGAGCGCTGCCGGGTGTGACCCAAAAACAAAAACAAAACAAAACAAAAAGCCTACCATGCAATAGTTCAAATATACTGAGCTAAACTTTTTTATTTTGTGTGTGTGTGTGTAACACTCATCAATGCTCAGGGGTTACTCCTGGTTCTGCACTCAAGAATTAATCCTGGTGGTGTTTTGGGGGGGGGGCAACATAAGATGCCAGGAAACCTGGGTTGGCTTTGTATAAGGCAACACTATCCACTGTACTATTGGCTACTCCTGAGCTAAAATTTTCCTTTGAAACTATGCTGTACCTGAGAAAAACTATAGGCATGAGACTCTGAGGCTTTTGCTATTATTCCCATAATAATTTTTAGGGTGTGGTTAAATTTCTTAGATATTGGGGTGCCAGGTATGTGGAGTTGATCATTTGTTTTCATTTATTTTGTTCTTGTTTGAGGGCCACATTTGGCAATGCTCTGGAGTTACTCTTGGCTATGAATTTAGGAATTACTCCTAGAGGTGCTCAGGAGATCCTATGAGATACTGGGGATTAATACTGCATGCATGGCAAGACTCTTCCCTGCTAGACTCTTCTTTTGGCACCTTCTCTTCAGCATTAAGAAATTCACTTAAGAGAAGACTGACAACTTGAATTCACACAAATACTTGAAGTTCAGGGTACAAATATTGATTGGCTCTTAATGACATCTTTTTTTTTTGTTTTTTTTGGCCACACCCGTTTGATGCTCAAGGGTTACTCCTGGCTAAGTGCTCAGAAATTGCCCTGGCTTGGGGGGACCATATGGGATGCCGGAGGATTGAACCGTGGTCCTTCCTTTGCTAGTGCTTGCAAGGCAGACACCTTACCTCTAGTGCCACCTCACCCGGCCCCTCTTAATGACATCTTTAAGGGTGGATAGAAACATTCCCCACCTGTACTGAGAAAGCCAGAGAGTATCTAAAATGTGACTGAAGAACATTTTTCCTAGATTTTGCTTACCAAGTTCATGATAGAGTGACGTGCACCTTTCCTCTTCAGGTCCTTAGGCCTTGCCATCCCTTGGAATGCTTGTTCTTGAAACTTGGTCATTATGTTGCAGAAATTTTAAGTAATTGTATAAAATGTGTCCTATGGACGTACTATTTACAGTGACAGATCCAGCGAGCTTCTAGCTAACAGTCAGAGCTAGCATATCTCTCAAAGCTGTGAGTTCAGGAGATAGAGCAACTGTTAAGGTAAAGTCATGCACTCAACCTGGGATTAATTCTCAGGACCACATACTTCCAGATCACTAAGCAAGGTTCTGAGGCTCCTGAGAACCATAGGCTGTGGTCCTGGAGGTCTCTACCACTATGGGTGATCGTATATCCCTGAAGCTGTCTGTAGGGCCAGAGCAAAGTTACTTCTTCTGGCTCTTGCATGGAATCTTTGTTTCATCTTCTCAGGAAGCAGTGGTGTTGTTTCCAGATCTGAACACCTCTTGATAGTGCATCTACAAAACAAAATAAAATAAAGATTAAATGTAGCTTCTTTAATAAGCATTCTTTAGTTCTTGCTGAGTCAAATGAACCCATAAATTATTTTAACAGAGTCCTATTCATATGCAGAATTATGAGAAAAATAGGCTACGTCTTAGATGAGTTGATATGTAATAATCTAATAGGGATAGAACTTAGTACTAGGAAGGAAGTGCTTACACATGTGATGGTGTATTTAGGTTTGGGTAGTGGATAGCTTAGAAGACTTGAAGAACACTGTCAGTGAGAGCAGGGAAAAGTAGGACCACACTACAGAAGGAAATGTCGCTTGTTATCTAAGTATAGGGAAGTTTATTAAAAATGTTGCCCAGCAATGTTAATATGTACCTAAAATACTATTGTGAAAGATATGCAAGCCAATATGGTCAAAATAAAAATTGTAAAAAAAGAAGTGTTGTCCAGAATAAAAAATTTTCATACTGGGGTTTCAGTCATGGAATGTACACACCCTTCACCAGTACAATCTTCCCACCACCAATGCCCCCCTATTTCCCTTCCCACCCCAAACCCCTTCTTGTCTCTCAGGCAGGCAGTTTGACTCTCTCCCTCACTATCGTTGTCATGGTAGTTGTCATTGTGGTTAGTGCTCTGGCTGCACTCAACGTTCTTCATGTCATGAGCTGGTTTTCCCGAAGTTTAGCTCTATTGTCTTTGGATATTATTGCCATACTGTCTTTTATGTTTCCTATTTCCTGCAGATGAGTGAGATTATTCTATATCTATTGCTCTCCCTCTGGATCATTTCACTCAGCATAATAGTCTTTATATTAGCAAACTGATGTTGGCATCTTAATATTAAGGGTGTCTAATACAGGGAGATACAAGTTGAAGTAATGGACTAGCACCTCATAACTGTGAGCATACCCTCTATCAAACAAGCGCTGGTGGGGTGTGTGGAGAAAAAGCCAGCAGTTACTATTGGGAGAAAACATAAATAAATTGAGCCATTATTAGAAACAGCATGAAGATTTCTCAAAATATAAAAAGTAGATGCACCAAAAAAATTCAGCAGATCCACCCCTAGGTATCTAGCCAAAGAATTCAGAAACATGTTCTGAGAGACACGTACACTACTATGTTCACTGTAAAACTGTTTACAATAGACCGAATCTGAAAATAACCTAAGTGCCTAGTGACTGATATGGCATCTATACACAAAGAAATAATCAACTGTGATTATTCCAAGAAAGATGAAATTTTGCCTTTTATAGACTGAAGAGGATTGTGTTAAGTAAAGTAAAACGAATACCAGATGATTTCACTCAGATGTGGAAATAAACGGAAATGAAATAAACAATGTCCAAGAAAATGAATGCAGATTCTAGTATTGGGATGAGAAGCTTAAAGTAAGTAGGGGTCTAATGGACACAGTGGAGAGACATTGACTACTAGAAGGTAGGTATTGTGTAGTAATCTACATTTTAGGGAGGTATGGGATGGTTATGAAGCATGTCATCCAGAAATTCCCTCGCTCGAAGTCATCCCATATCTTGGCGACCTCTTCTGGTCATAGGATGCATAGCTCCTATAGTAACCAGTCAGAACAGAGGAGGCATCAGAGTTCCCTGAGAGGCTGGCTGCTCAGCTGCTCTCAGTAGCAGAATCCAGGAAGACCAGCAGCATAGGGTGGGTACTTAATGGCTTTGTCATGACCTAAACACTGACATTTCATAAAATCTGGGTGTCAAGGAGGCAACTATAATCAGCTCACATGTAGTGCTGGGGTCCTATGATCAGCTGAGACTTGCCATGGAGCTAGATTGGAGGTGTGACATGATTCCGTGTGCATTTTTGGGGTTTCTTGTACAAAGTGAGGCAATAGACCTGGGCAGGAGTCGCTTGAGATGGGACCAGGAGACTAGGCCATTGCTGGCGACCTCTGAACTGCTTCTACAGTCCCTTCCTCTGGCTCCTGGTTGCTCAGGTAGTGGGAGATAAAAGGGGGAGGGTTTCAGGTGGAGCACCCCTCCTGCTTACTTCCCATCCCCAACATGGCTGCAACTATATTCCAAAATGCAGCTCCTTCTGCATAGTCAGTGAGTTCAGCTCTCACCTGTAAGAGAGCTCAACAGGGAAAGTTCCATAGTTTTCTGGTACATACCCCAAGGTGTGGCCTTTATTTCCAACACATACTAGAGAATCATTGAAGGTTTTCGAGAAGCCACAGGCAAGAGTAGATTCATATTCTAAAACTTTTCTTTTTTTTTTTTTTAGATTTTGGGCCACACCCGGTGACACTCAGGGGTTACTCCTGGCTATGCTCTCAGAAATCACTCCTGGCTTGGGGGACCATATGGGATGCCGGGGGATCGAACCGCGGTCAGTCCTGGGTCAGCCGCGTTCAAGGCAAACGCCCTACCACTACACCATCACTCTGGCCCTTTGAAAGTTCTTTTATAGAGAAGCTAGTAAATAGCCCAAATCACTGATGTCCTGAAAAGTAAATGATGAACAGACACAGCAAGAATTCAGGTGATGCCTCCCTTGAGCTCTAGTGTCAGCTAGGAAGATGAAAAATAAAGCCAAGCCATTAGAAGAGCAATTTAGGTATACTTGATTTGCTTATGAACTTTAAAAAGCTGGTAGTTCATGTTTGTTTGATTGTTTGTTTTTAGGGTTGCTAGTGATTTTGTTATGCTTTGCCCATCTTGCCCATCTCCCAGCCCCTGGCCCTTCCATGCAGACAGGTCTGAGCTGCCCTTCACTGATGCTATTCTGTACATTTTTGCAGGCATCTCACCGGCAATCTCACTCCAGAGTTTAGTTGCAATAGAATGTAAACTGCATTTGTGAGATGCACATAGTGTTCAAATTAATTTAATAGAACTGGGGATTAAGGCACTTGTCTTGCAGTTGGCCAATACTGGTTCAACCCTCAGCACCACATAGGATTCTCTAAATACCACCAGGAGTGATTGTTGAACACAGAGCTAGGAATGAACTCTAAGCACCACTAGATGTGTATCCCTCTGCCATCTTTTAATAGCTATATAACTAGTGTGACATAAAATTAGTAAGAACTCATAACTCAGTAATAAGAAAACAAAAGTCCTTATTAAAAGTGGACAAAAAAGGGCCGGAGAGATAGCATGGAGGTAAGGCATTTGCCTTTCATGCAGAAGGTCGATGGTTCGAATCCCGGTATCCCATATGACCCCTTGAGCCTGCCAGGAGCGATTTCTGAGCATAGAGCCAGGAGTAACCCCTGAGCGTGGCCAGGTGTGACCCAAAAACCAAGGGAAAAAAAAGAGCAAAAGTGGACAAAAAATCTGAAACAATATAAACATTGGCTCGAATCCCAGCGTCCCATATGGTCTCCCTGCCTGCCAAGAGCAATTTCTGAACACGGAGCCAGGAAAAACCCTTGAGCACTGCCGGGTGTGACCCAAAAACCACCAAAAATATATATATAAACATAGAGCAAATATAAAATTTGATTATTCTTCCATGTCATTAGTTGTTGGATGCTCTTTCCAAACCACCTGGCAGACAGAAATCCTGGTAGAGTTATTTGTTCCTGAAGATCCAATAAAGTAAATGTTCTAGGAATTTTCCTGGAGGCAAAAAGCCTTGGAGGTACACTGCTTTAGAGATGGGGAAGGACAGCACAAAAAGGGACTCCAAACTCCTCCCACCTGTGATCAATTGTTCTTAATTGGGCTTGACTCAGGGTCATATCTCCTCATTTCTCCTCCCTCGCTGAGAGCTCTGGTTAAAGCAGATATGACCTATGTATTCTGTGTTGCTCCTGAGGCATTCCTAGGCCCCAGTGTTCTTGCTTACCTTTTCCCTGGCTACTCACTCTCCCAGGCTACATTTCTGCTATGTCTTGGTACCCTGAACATATCGCAGTTCCTCTTGTCCTATACAAACATTGTTGGAATGGAATAAAGTGTTTCTGGTCATCAGCTGGGGGAACATCCTAGGTCCCGGAATGCACTGAGGGGGATGGAAGTAGATTCTTGTTGGTTGACAGGGTTGGCAAAATTAGGGAACAATTTTTAACAAATTATTAAATTTAAGTTAAGTAAATCAGGACAAAAAGAGATGCCACCTCACATTTATAAGAATAGTTTGATTCTAGAACTCTACTGATCAAATAAATGCTGGAGATGAACAACAAAAACTTATCACCATTGCTCTAAGGAATCAATTAGCATAGTCTATAGGAAAACAGTCTTGCAGGTTTTATTTTCTTGAAACAGGTTAAACACAGTGTAACTGAATGATCCAAAATTTTCCTCCAAACAAAAACTTGTGCCTGAATATTTACAGTAGCTTTACTCATCATGGTCAAAACCTAGAATAAAGATGTCTTTCCAGCGCTAAATAGATATACAAACCATAAATATTATTTTGTCATAAAAAATGAATCCTCAAGTCATTCAAAGATATAAAATAATTTTAAATGCTTGCTTTGAAGTTAACAAATGAGTCTATAAGATTACTATGTAATGTCCACTATATGTAGCGCTCTGAAAGAGGCAAAACTAGAGCCTATGCAGAGAACAGAGCAGGCAAGTTCTGAGCAGGTGGGGAAATGGGAAGGGTAAAACTTAGTGGATGTTTTGATCAGCAAAATCATTGTGTGTGATTCTGTTGGCAGAATGATGTGATATTTATGATAGTTTGCTTTTCTTAAAATTCAGGACAGTGTGGCACAGAGTGAAATCTAATTAGAAATGTATCTTATTATATAAAGTAATGTACTTACAATAGTGGTTTATAGATTACAACAAATGTACCACATTAACACAAGTTGTTCATAATAGAGCTACTCCCTACTTCACACTCAAATTTTCCACAAAGCTACAGCTTCTTTTGAGAAAGTCTATTCATGAAAGAAGAGGTGCAAGTAGTTAGAAACATACTTGTTATTTAGTCTAATATCACACATATTACCACTTTGTCATACAATCATGATAAAAATAACCAAGATCTTTGAATAAGTGTGTGTAGTAGGTTTTGGAAATAGGGTGTATTTCATTGGACAGAATCATTTCAAATGCCAGAGAGCCCTTTGTGTTACCATACTGATACCCTGATAACCACCCATGCTACAACACCCATAATGTTCCATTTTGTTCTATGTATTTTTGTTTGTATCTTTTCTAGATCAGGAAATACCAGTTGTAAACCTTACCTGTTTTTTGAAATTAATATGTGTCTCATAAATTGTTTGGCTTTTGGATATGGGATGATGTGTGTTTTAAATGCATAAATAACACCACCCCCCCAAACATTACCATTGAGTCTGCTTTACCAGTATCTGCTTTACTGCAACAACAAAAAAAAATAATTTGAAATTGTGGTTATATTTGAGGCCAAACCCTAGCTAGCTACTGCTTTAATTTTAGAGTATGCTGGGATTAATGTATTATACTGGTAGGGTGGAATCTAAAATCGAATTTCCTCACTGAGAGTGTGCTGTTCGGTCTCCAAAGCAGACTAAAGGGATATTGCTGTGCTTTTCTGAGGGTTTTAAGATAAGAAGCTTTTAATTGACTCCTTTATTAAAGAGAACACATTCTGGAGTGATTTGGTCTATGGAAATACCTGACACAGAAATGGTGCTAAGTTCAAAGTCATAAACTTTCTTAGACAAGGGAAGACAAGCTTCCGCCCCTGATGACTCTGTTCTGAATAGTGTGACGTTTAAATTCAGAGTTACATGATTGAGCTGAACGTTGGGAAAGTCCCTTCATATACCCTTTCTGAACATTAAAGTTTCATCAAATATTTCCTCTGAGGCCTGACTTACATCTACGCAATCTCAGACAAGATGATGTTGCCCTGATGCTGTGATTTCTTTAGAGCCTCATCAGTTTCTATAGCAGAGCACCTGATAGGTGGAGCTCCCTTGCTTTCTTGTCTCACACTGTTACACCCCATCAAGAAGCAGGAGCCTCCCTCTGCTCTCCAGGTATATTAGCAGGCTCCATCAGAGCCCATTACTGCTCTGAGTTGTTGCTGGAGACTGCGACCCAATTCCCTGGAATAAAGGTCTTTCCTTGGGATCTGGAAAATATGATGACTCTAGGAAACCTTCCTCTGTTCTGTGCTTCTTAGCTCAGTGAGGCCTGGGTGTGGTGCAGGCTGTTTCCATGTCTTGTGTTTGTCACTGGGGAGATGCTAGATTCCTGGTGAAACTATTCTGGCATGGGTCTGTCTGTCATAATTCTTGACAGAAGCAGATGCCTAAAGATAGAGGGGGGCTGCTAGAAGGTATGGGCTCTGGGGCACTGATGTTTAAAAATCATGCCTATTCTTGGCACTTTCCTGTATTTATTTGGAAGATTTATTACAGGAAAAGGCTCAACTTCTTAGAGAAAGAATTTGTATTCAGCTCACTAGATTGTCCCAACCCTCTGTCTAGAGCAAATGCCCTAGGGAGGAATAACCTGAAAGTTCTTGCTCTTCAGAGTTCTCTGGAAGTTCATATCTCTTATTACTGTCCCCACAGGTATTGAAACAACCCCATAATGAAAGACATTCCAGAAAAGCCTGTTTATTATTCAGGAGATGTTGGTATGGAGGATGGGAAGCTGGAGTCACATAGATTGGCAGCTGTTTCTTTTGGATCCCCTCCGCCATGTTCCAAGAGTGGTGAAGTTACTACACAAGGTGTGATCCAGTACTTGATGACAGCACTAGTTCTAGACCAGCAGTGGGTCAGCACACACTAGTGGGCTTCAAAGGGAGCAGCTGGACCTTCACATGAGCATTGTTAGTTTACTACATAAACTAGTGAGGCATTTGCCTTCCAAAAGAGTCCATAGCTTTTCTGTACAAAAAGTCTGGGTTTAGGTATAGTGAACCCTGGTAGACTTAGTGTGCAAAACCTTATCCTTAGTTAGCTAAAGATCTGGATCAGATGATCTTCTCGAGATAAAGTAGCTTTAATCTTAATGTTTCCTTGTTATCTTTTTTCCATTTAAATAGCCAGGGCCTCACCTGACTTTGGAGAAATCTCTGACTTGAATCAGAATGTGTGGATCTTTCAAGATGAAAATCTCATATCAGTTCCACGGAGGAAAGGTGTGACTCCAGGTGAGTGGGGGTCCTGTGGCCACTCCTGGGGAGACAGCCCCCTCACACAAATGGACTAGGGGCTGCCTCTGGGCCTTTTGTTAAAGTGTAGATTTACAGTGGCCCATGGAGGGAGAAGAATTTCACATCTCCCTGGGTAAGGGAAGTGCAGGAGAAGTTTATATGGAACTCCATAAGGAAAATGGAATAGGGTGGTACAAGAGAGCTGCCTGAGGGTCTGTCCTTCTGTGGAAAGGAGCTTGTGTTGTCTGAAGGAATACTGTCTCATGAGAATTAAATGGATGAAAGGCATAGACAGAAAGATTTCAGTATCACACCATGTAAAACTTGCTCATAAACAGAGCTCTCCAAGGATCAAAGAGGCTTTTGATTAAGTTTCCCTCCACAACCCTAGATATTTAAAAATGAATTGTGAACATCTCCAAGGAAGAGTTTGTCATCTCCAAGTCCTAGGTCAGAGTTGGATGTGTGGTATAAATGCATGATAAGTTATTGGATGCTTAGTGGGTCTACACCTGTGCAGTGTTACTCTTTCCTGACTTCAAAGGGAAATGGAGACATCACTTCTCTTATCTTTATAGTCACTGTTGCTGTCCTGTCCTGCAAATACAATGTATCTTCTGAAAAAAACAACTTATTCCCTATTTATTTGGGACTAAAGGATTTAGAAAAGTGTCTGTCTTGTGAGGAGATTGAAGGAAATCACAAACTGCAATTAAAGGTGAGTTGACTAAAAACAATACTGTGAAAAATTATATAAATTTGGCTAGGTAGAAATTTGAATTTTATAACTAAAAACGAATATTTTTTCTATTTTAATCATATTAATTCTTGACTCCATTAGATTTTTAAATGAGCCAAAACCTGCATTTCTTTGATTTATCCTGTTCTTTATGAGTGAAGACTATTTTTCTTGAATTTTGATATGTTATGTTTTCCTCATATTATCTTCTCTGGATGTTAGAATGAAGAAAAATAATAAACTATACCTGAAATCACAAGATCTGTGTGCATAGGATCTGGTCCCTACCACCTGAGTTTTCAGGGAACTGTGGTTCTAGAGATGACTGAGGTGACAGATATTCTTTGCAGGGAAAGAAAAGTTCCTGACCTCTGCCCAGGTGTCTTAGATTCATTGCCCATTGTCAATGATATTTCAAAAAGGAATTTCAGAAAACAAAGATAAAGCAAAATAATTTTATTTAAAAGTTAGGAAGAAAAGGAACATAGTCAAGAAGGAATGTGGTCCCTTCCAGAGAAAAGACAGAGACCCAGATGGTTTTTCAGAATGGGCTTTTAGAATTTGATCCAGGTTGCCTTGGCTTGAGAATCTCTGTGCAGATAAAAGCTATTGCTAGAGCTTTGTTAAAGGAGAAGAAATTTGAACTGTTTGTATTTTTATCTTTAATTTGGCCTTTGTTCAAATCAATGCTATTTGGTACATTTTCAAACTTCTGAGGTCTTAGTTCTTATGAAATCACCTTCTAGGGAGGTCCAACTTTTGAGGCTTTGACATTTATGATTGGTGTTTGAGATACATATTCACTTATTGAGAAATAATTATTTTATTTAAATATACAATTTGTACATGTACAGATATACACACATATAAAGCATACTTACACGTGTGATGATGCAGAGCATTTTTGAGTGCTATCTTTGCCCCTTTGAGGGAAGGTCCGTCTTAGGTTTGTTTATGACATTGACCTTTATCTTCTGTTAGCAATTAGTTAGACCTACATCAATCTGACCTTTATCAAAATGGATCTTCCAATAGAGCCTCTATCCTGAACAGTTTTTGCTAAGGAGGGCTGTGGCTTCTCACTGTAACTTGATACTTCTTCTTTAGGCTCCTCTAGTCTTGTTCTACAAGTCCCATTTAATGGTACAAGTGTGGTCACTTGTTGATTCACTTGTCTTTTGAGTCACTACTGTATCATCTCTAGATTGGAGGGTGGGGTCTAGGAAGGAGAGATTTATGTGGTGTACATTTTATTCCTTTACAATGTGTTTTTCTTACTTTAACAAATGGAGAAAGTTTTTACAACTTCAAACATTTATTAGTCATGTAATTTGACCTTAAACTATTCAAATGTACTCTGTTTCTCCTTTACACTGTCTCCATATTTCAGGATAAGAAGATCTTAGACCTGTACAATGAACCTGGACCTGTGACAGAGTTTCTCTTCTACCGAAAACAGGATGGCAGGACCTGTACCTTTGAGTCAGTGGCCTTTCCTGGCTGGTTCATTGCCTCCTCTGATAAAGGCCAGCCCCTTTTCCTCACTTCCAGCCTAGGGCAAACACACAATACTGCTTTTATATATGAACACTCCAGTTAGCCTAGAGTAGGTGGCAGGTTAGTTATGGGTCTGAGTCTTAATTATATTTTGTTCCCAGAATTTTAAAAATCTTTATTGTCTTAATGCCGTTCACATCAGTACTGAGAGATGAACAAGGCTGATATCATCTCATTTAATTACTTATGTATTCATGGCAACTAAGGATAGAATGTGAGCTTAATAATGAAAGGAATGGAGGATAATGCAAGACTTTCCTCTTACGGTGATTCCACACCTTCATGAGATTCTTGGGCCTGGAAAAAGTAGGAACTTCTCAAACATGGATATGAAGAAACCTCAGATCTCATGAGATCTTGTTTGAGATTGCTGGCAAGATTGAAACCAATTTTTTGTTTTATTCTGTTTTCTTTCTTAAGTGTTTTACATATTACTTATTCTTTGTATGTGTACTATAATTCATTAAAAGTTAAGATCTTTTATACTTACTTATTATTGTCTTGGGGACACATTCCATGGTGCTCAGGAGTTATTTTCAGCTCTATACTCAAGGATTACTCCTGGTGGGTTTGGGGACCTTACGGGATACAGGTGATCGAATCTTGGTTGACCTTATGCAAGGCAAATGTCCTATCCACAGTACTATCTCTTCAACCCCCAAAGTTAGAATTTTTTTTAAAGAAAAACAATGAGTAATAATAAAATTTTCAACCAATTCCAAATAAGTAAACTTAAGAGAAAATATATAGTATGTGTTTATACAACAATAAAGCTGCAATGGATTTAATAGAAGATTCACAGTAAACTGAACTCAGGACTAATGTGAAGTCAGGGTAAGAAGGACAACTTTCATTGCGAAAGGTGAAAGACAAGACTGGAAAAGGAAATTATTATTTTTCTACTTTCTTTATAACCTCACAGTCTTTCTTATCTTCTTTGCTAATATTTTCCTTTTTAGCATAATCACCATCTATATAATCCTGCCCCAAACTGCAGATATTAAGTGGCTTTAAGGGCCAGAGAAATAGAGTCTAGTTTTCCAATATTTTCAGCTATACTTCAGATGACATATTTTATAAAATCCAATAAATCATTGAGGGTACAATTGTAGAGACATTTAGCTTGGAATTTGTTCTATATATTTATTATTTTGACTGACATGACAAGGGCAAAAAACTAGTTTCACTTTAATTGTAAATTGTAGATTGAATCACATTCATGACTTAAATTTTTTCCTAATGTGTGTGTGTGTGTGTGTGTGTGAGAGAGAGAGAGAGAGAGAGAGAGAGAGAGAGAGAGAGAGAGAGAGAGAGAGAGAGAGAGAGAGAGAGAGAGAGAGAGAGAGAGAGAAAGTGTTTACCATAGAGACAAACAGGTGGGGTAAGGGAAGGTAACTAAGGAAGTCAAAGGCAGGAAACTGAACACTCTTGAAGGGATCTGTATTGGACCATTAAATTCAATTATCAACAAGTTTTAACTTTGTTTCACAGTGATTAATAAAAAAAATACAAAAACATATCTTGTCTCTGAAGTCACAATGATGGGTGATTTTTGGTGGTTTATATCAAATGGCTTTGAAATAATTTTATTTTTGCTACTGGGATTTCTTGAGAGCAAGGGTTGCTTCCAAAGTTGGGACCAAGGCTAGTGTGTGCATAATTCATTATCATCTGAATCTGGGGACTGATGCTGCTGTTACATACCCAGCCCCTACAGTGAGAACCACCCATAGTGGTGATAGTTGATAATGAATTCATGCCTTGAAAACATGAACACTTTGCTTATTAAACTTTATGGATTTGTTTAAAAATACTTAATCCAAATAATACATATCTATGGTAACAAAGCAATAGTCCCCTGTTCTACTCCTATGTCCATAAGACAATTGTGATACTTTTAACCTTTTTTTTGCTCTTTTCCACCATACGTCTAGGCATATGACTTTACTTCTGTTTTTCCTAAATTATCCAACTTTAGGCTTTATGTATTCTACAAATTGCATAAAAATAGAATGATGTGATCTTTGCCTTTTATATAATATTAGCAAATCAAAGTAAATATACTAATAAGTGAGCTAACCTAAGGTAATACTCTTGTTGTTAGGCAATACTCTCAAGAGATACTACCAAGGTATGATATATATCATGAAATATGAAATATAATGAAATGATGAGACCACACAAATAAATTGTATGGGGACACGTGTTCTGGCAGGCATGTGACAAAATTTAATCTCCATGCTGGGAGTATATAAAGAGTAAAATGACAGTTTTAGGCATAAAAGAAATTTCCACGTTGACAAAAGGCTGGAGTGTAGAGAAAACCAGAAATATTAACAGTAGACCTGTTAGTATTTACATAAAAATTACATAACAAATATGACTGGATAGGCTCAGGTGGAAAGGATCTTATTTAGGAAGTCTTGAGTTAGAAGGGAGAAAGTAACATAATAAAAAGGAGGTTGCCTGATATTTGTAGCTGAACCAGTGACAGGTTCTGCAAGCTAGCAGTAAAAGTGGTAAACTCCTTGTTTGCTTTTTGGGTAGCAAAGAGCTAGGTCAAAGAAATGTAAATTTTTGTGCCTGGCTAGGAGCTACAGTGACTCAGAGAAGAGTTCCTGACTTGGCTTTTAGATGTAAATAGGGCTGAAGAGAAAGTGAGGAAACTTGTCTTAGTTATGTTTTTGGTGCTGAGAATTCTCTGAACAAAAGAATTTGATTGAGGCCATATTTTGGCCTGTAAATTTACAAGGGAGAAATAAGCCAAACAATATGAAGGGAATATAATGTCAGTACCATAACACAGATCTCAAAAATATTTCCAGTGATCCACACAGGGGCAAAGCATCCTCAGAGAGCCTTCTGGTCAAAGATTTCTTGGGGTAAATGAATTATCCACTTCAGGAATAAAATTTATCTGACGGGCCTACTGAATCACCCCTTTAATGGAGATGCATATGCATAGCCTGACATTATACTTCTTTTTATTAAAAATTAATTTTTTAATATTTTATGGCTTCCTTACTGTCTAATAAGAAGTGGAGAAATAAACAGCATCAAAATTTAATACATAGCAGTCTTATCTTGGCAATGTGGGGTTCAGAAGCTGTAATTTATATAAAGGTTTCATCAGCCAAATTGGTCAAAATAGTATGATGACTGGGATATCAGTTATTACCTATCTTATGAAGACCTAAATATATATATAACATATATATATATATATATATATATATATATATATATATATATATATATATATATATATATGTTACTTCTGGCTTTGCACTCAGAATTCACCCCTGGAAGGCTTGGGGCACTGTACAGGATGCTGAGGATTGAACCCAGGTCAGTCCCAGATCAGCAAATGCCCTACCTACTCTGCTATTGCTCTGCCTAGTATTCTTTTGACTTTTTCCAGGATTCAGGTGGTTTTTATATGGTCTCCCCAGCAATGCTTGAGACTCTGGCAGGTCACTCCTAAAATCAGCCTGGTAGTAAGAGCCTGTTCACCATCAGTTCAGTACTCTGTCTGGTGCTACTGGGGGTCATTAGGACCACTCCAGGCAGTGCTGGAAGGCGCAGGCAAACCAGGATTGATCATTGCTCATGAATCATTGTTCTGAAAGATAAACATTTTCATTTACGGGTGAGAAAGGGAGGCACTGAAATGGACATGACTAAAGGGTGGCACTGTCATTTAGAAGTAGAACTGGAAATAATAACTCTTGATTTGGGGCCTTTAAATTTCTGTCTCCTGAAGTTGGTGTTATGAAACACTAGATGAGAAATCAGCACCAATTACCCAAAGTAAAGTACAAGCATCTCACACCCATTGTTGGGGTTGCCCTTATTTAGAAGGGTGTCAGCAATCAAACCATCAGGCATGGAATATTTCTGGCCACCTACACATCAATATGTAATGACTTGAGTGATAATATAATTGGTGTTTGTATTTCTCAAGCTTGAAGCAACATCACAATTGCCTAAGATACTAACTCAAAACCAAGTTTTAGACTCATTCCAGATATTACATTAACACTTATTTTCTTAGTAATCCCAATTTGCTAGGTTTAAGGCAGGGACTAAAAAGTCAATATTTAACTAAACTAAATGTTAGAAAATACTGATGATTAACCAATCTGGGAAATTTTTACATGCAAAAATACACATTATTTATGTTTGAAATCATTTATGTGCTACTAAAAAATAGACACATAAAATTTTATAATTTTTACTGAGATATTTCTGAATCACTTGTGTGATTTAAAAGTGAATTAAATAGAATTATTTGTATAAAAATGTTCAAAATATATGGGACAAAGAAGATAGCTTAAAAGGCTAAAGCACATGCTTTATATGAGGTACTCTTAAACTAAGTATTGCCCAATAAGACCCATAGAAGGTGTGGTTAAAAAACCAAAAACAAACAAATTTTGGTTCAAAAATACCCATTTTCCACTTGCAATGTTTTTATACAAAAAATACTAGTCAGAAATTTAAAAATAGAAATCATTAAGTGAGATCAGTTTACATATCAGATTGGAAGAAATGAAAAGGTTTGGCAGTGCAGAGATGAAAGGATACAAGCAGCAGAGATTGTCCAAAAGGACTCATGCTTAGAAGTAGAACTGGAAATAATAACTCTTGTTTTGAGGCCTTTAAATTTCTGTCTCCTGAAGTTGGTGTTATGAAACACTAGATGAGAAATCAGCACCAATTATCCAGAGTAAAGTACAAGCCATCTCACACCCATTGTTGGGGTTTCCCTTATTTAGAAGGTTGTCAGCATTCAAACCATCAAGCATGGGGCATTTCTGGCCACCTACAGATAATATGTAATGATGATTTCTCTTTGGGAAATCAAAGCAGTGAAGAACATGTGTGTCCTGTATATGGGCACTTCCACCTTGAAAGACTCTTGTGTATGCATGAGAAAAACAATAACATGCAAGCTCACTACATTGGATCATCTCCCACTTCCTGTTCTTATAAATAAAGATTTATTGAAGCAAACAAAAATAATTTAAAAAATTGAACTACTCTAAGTGTACAACCAGAACTAAGTCCTGAGCACTGTCAGGTATGGCCCCCAAACCAACCGAACAAATAAATAAACAAAAGACAAATTACATATGAACGACAAAACCTAAGTTGTTGGGAGTATACAAAAAGTTTATAATACACAATTTCACTTATAAGTTCAATAATAGAGAAAACAAATCTTTGATGACTGAAATAAGAATGATGATTGCTTTGGCAGGGAGTGAAGACAAATAGAAGATTCTCTTATGGAGCTCTGGGGGCACATCCTGTGGCCAGCATCTACTGCATTTGTAATGCCCAGAAACCTTCACTAAATACATTTGGAAGCAGCTGTTCATGGTTTCCAGGGGTCTCACTTCTAAGGGCTAACAGAAGAAGAAGGTGAGTGAGTGAATGAACTACGAATTGTTACAGGCTGGTGAACAGTTCTCACTTCACCATCTCTTGTAAAATGAGCTTTGCTTTTAAGTAAAATGAAATAAAAAATAAAGAGGTAGTGTTATACAGGTCTTATACTTATACTTATGATGGAAGTATAGGTTTCCCCATTGCCTTTTGAGATTTTTCTTGTGGGGTGTGGGTTCCCAGGCACCTTTTTATCGCACACCCTGCCCTTCCTGAGATTGGTAAAAGATTTGGGGGGGGGTCTTGTGTAAAGTCCTTGCATTGGGAGTCCTTTTAGGGCTAAGTCCAGTATCCAGCAACAGTTCACGTTAGGATAAGTTGGTAGGGAGAGCCACACAGCATGAGTCAGTAGGGATGTTGGTTGTCTTTTCCTGCCGGGGAAAAGGTGTGGGTTTGAGTGGATGTCCCTTCGCTCGGGTGCTGGGTACTGATTCGTTGGGGTAGGAGGTCAGTCTTGATGCCTAATAGATTAAGAACTGAGGGTTTTAATATGTCGGAAAATCTGGATGGGATTGAGGGGTGAAGGGGTAGTTGGATTCCTGGAAGGGGGATAGGGGAGAGTATTTGGAAGGGGCAGAAAGGAAGAAAGGGTTTTCACTATACATATGTGAGCAAATATATATTTTTTTATTTCTATTTTTATGTTTTTTTGGTGTGTGACTTGTTTCTCTGTTCTTTTCACCCCCAAATGCACCGGCAATATAATGAAGCACCATTTCTTCCTGCAAAGGCACACTAAAAAAAGGGGAAATCCCACGTATATAAACAATCTCTTATCTACTAGGGATAAGAACTCATACTTATTTACAATACAGGGGACTCTCCCACCTTGAAAATATGTCATGTGAATTCATCTTAGATGCCAGAAGATTATACACCGACCATTCAGACTTGAATCCTGAACCCCAGACATAGAATCGACACAGTTCTTCACAACAGCTACAGGAACCAAAGCCCATCTGGGACATCCTAAATACTACTCGATCTCCAACATGAGTCAGTTCTAATATGATATTCTGAAAACGAGGAAATTGGGAACAAATGGACATAAGAACAGGTTATGTTAACTTACCAACTAATGATAAAACAAAATCAAAAGACTTACCACACTATGGGCTGTGCAAAAGCCAAGAACGTGATCTACAGATGACCGGCTGATAGAACCATGACCGGGCAGTATGTATTCTGGGACCAACAAGAAAGCCCTAGTCTAGGATTTGGTCTACGTCCTGCATAACAATCAAGACCTCCAATTCCAGAGTCTTGACTGAGGCGATTGCAACTGAACGGGTCTTCTGGAAACATAACGAAAGACGATATCCCAGGCTCCATCTGAGTTTCAGTGCAAGGCCCAAGACCACTAACCACAGAAGACAAATAAAATGACATCGAGGAAACAGAACTTCTAAAATCACAAAGGTCTTCATCATAAGTTCCACTCCTTGACCTGTGCACAGACTGAGACCTCTAGATTTAGAGGTCTGTTTTTAACATCCAGATCGGAGCAGAAGTCTTCCATACGGCACATAAACACCAAGGGGAGAGTAAATGAACGTGAAAGGAGTCTATAGATAATCTCATGACAATATATTCCAAGGGTAGAGAAAACCTGTATCTCTTAGACCAAGGGGATTCCCGTTTCGGATGACCCCAATATTTACTGTGCCTATGCGGGGTGGGGGGGAGAAAAGAGACAAAAAACACTAAATAATACTTCTTTTTTGAATTTTTAATTTTTTATTACTTTTTAATCTAGTTTTTGTCGATTTCTTTGTTTTGGGGTAGATATTGAAGTAGTTGTCCATTTTCTTAATTATATATTTACTTTTTCTTTCTTCTTTTCTCTTCTTCCTCTTTGCGCCTTGTCATATTTCCTATCTCAAGACCATGGCAACTAATGTGGTGCATATTTTTCTTGCTGCGGTGCTCACTGGATATCTTATTTGATTCCTCTTTTTGAACTGTTGTCGTGTTTCACCTTCTTCTTTTCCCCCTTCGTCCCTCAAACCAAGGATGAGAGCCTCTAGAATGACTCTGCTCATAGTCGGCATAGTCGATTTTTACCCCATTATATTACCTTTATCTTCCTCAAACAAAACCACATAACTTGAACTTTCTAGTCCCGCCTCCCAATTAGAGGGGGCAGTAATGGAGGCACCAAGACCAAACAGTTATAAGACCACTAAGTAATAAACTAGACACAGAAGGGACCACACATTCTAGCACCCCCTGGGGGGTGGAGAGTGGAGGATATAGGAGGCAGGATGGGAGCGGTTGTGGGAGAACAATTCGGTGGTGGGAATTCCCCTGATTCAATGTAAATATGTACCTGGAATATTACTGTGAACGATATGTAAGCCACTATAATTAAAATAAAAATTATATTTTAAAACATGAGCTTTGCTTTCAGCTATCATCTAGAAGGTCTTCCTGACCTTCTTGTAATGTGATTCTAGTCCTCATTCCTGAAGAGCCTGAGCATCTACTAACTATGTCCTTTTTTGGCATGTAGCAACCTCAGATGCAATTAAGTAAAGTTATATATACCGAAGTAAATCCAATTTGGGTTCTACAAGTTTTATGCATGTTTTTCTCTGCCTCTAGTGTAAAAGAAAACTGTTTCCTCCTGCACATATGTACTGTAAAGGATGACTTCCCAGTACCCTATATTGTTGCTTATATAGGGTTGATCTGGGACTGGGAAAGCCAGAAATTTGGTTCTATAGGAATTCATCTGGGATATAGGTTTTTAGGAGCCCTCCTGGATCTAGTTTAATGGGAGCTGTCCTAGTATTGGTGTGGCCTAGGAGTCTTGATCCTTAGGAGTCAACTTGCTGTTGGGGAGGACAGGAAGTTTTCATAAGCCCTTTAGAAACCGGAACTTGCAGGTTTATCCTGACCATAGCTGGGGTTTGTGGGTGTCCATTGGGAGACTGGGGGGCATCAAAGTGGATCGGGCGTTGAGGTAAGATCTTGGTAATCCTTGCTTGAATCTCCTTCACCTTTAGGTTCTCTGAATTGGCAGAAGGATGACTGAAAAATGTGAAACAGTTTTTGCTCTTTTCTTCAATGAATTTATTGAAAAATTTTCCCACAATAAATGGTTTTGTAATCAGGGATTACTTCTGGTTTTGTGCTCAAGCATCACTCCTGACATGTTGGGATTGAACCTGGATTGTCTGAATGTAAGGCAAACACCCTACCCACTTTTTATAAAAAATATTTTTATGTAAAAACCACGATTACAAACATGTTTCACCCTACCCATTTTATTTATTTATTTGATTTTATTTTTTAGTGTTTGGTCCACCCGGCAGTGATCAAAGGTTACTTTTGGCTCTGTGCTCAGAAATTGCTTCTGGCAGGCTTGGGAAATCATATGGGATGCCAGGGATAGAACCCGGTCTGTCCTGAGTCAGCCACATACAAGGCAAATGCCCTACCACAGTGCTATTACTCCAGCCTTCACCCTACCCACTTTCTTACTTCTCCAGCCCCATGAATTTTTTTCTTAATTCTATGCTCCACCCAGGTGCTAAGTGAACGTCTTTTTATGGATGGATAATTGTTCAAATCAATGTTTCAGATACAAGAAAAGAGCTGGAGGTACTTCAATTTCTGGCCTCTCACTGATGTCACTGTCTTTTCTACTGTGATAGTTATTGTTAAATACAAATATTGGCTTATTTTATCTTATTTATTTACATAGTTTTATATTGATGATTAAGTCTTTCAAATCTAAAATCTTCATGGTTATATAAAATATGTTCATGTTTATTATATTTCTATATAAAATCTTAAAATCTTTATTTAAGCACCATGATTATAAGCATGATTGTAGTTGGGTTTCAGTCATAAACAAAACACCCCCCTTCACCAGTGCAACATTCCCACTTCCAATTCCCCCTCCCCTTAGTGCACTATAATAACAAACTCTTTGGGTATATCACTATCATCTAGCTTTGTTTTTTTTCATTCTTTTTTGGGTTCTCTTTTATTTGCATGTCTGGTATTCAACTACTTGTGGCCTAGTACCTTTGTGAAATTAGATCAGTGAATAATTCTGAACTCCTTTAGAAAGCCTTTTTGTATTGTGAGCCAGTTCTTCTGGCCTTCATCTCTATTGTCTCTGGGTATTATTACCATAATGTCCTTAATTTTTCTTAAAATTCATATATCAGTGAGACTATTCTGTGTCTATCTCTCTCACTCTGGCTTATTTCACTGAGCATAATAGATTCCATGCACATCCATGTATAGGAAAATTTCATGACTTCATCTTTCCTTACTGCTGCATAATATGAAGCTCACCACAAAGAGGAGTGGTGCAGTTAGGGAAATAACTACACTAGCAACTATCATGATCATCTTTTTTTAACTCCCCATCATGATAAGCTTAGTGAGTGAGAGAAGTAGAATACCTGACTCAAATACAGGCAGGGGTTGTGGGAAAAGGGAGATGGGGGGCATTGGTGGTGGGAATGTTGTACTGGAACATGAATGAAAATTTGTATTTTTAATCTAGTCCTCTTAATTTAAATTTAATTATTTTTAATTCTAAGAATGAGGAAGGACTTATTTTTAAATAATTTTTGAGAGAAAGATTGAGGGATGCAATTAACAGAAACTGATTTTGTGGGATAATTGTTTATTAGGAAACACTATTTAAACTAATAAAAATATTTTAGGTCAACAAAACCAACATGAATTCATATCTTGTAAATCCCTATTTGAAAACCATAACTTAAGAAAGACAATGTACTAATGAACTACTTTCTAGTCCACCACAGTTTCTAAAATTCACTTTATCTGGGAGGCAGCTGGACATAGTTGACATACCTTATTTTGATTAAAATTGAAAAATTGAGGAGCCGAAGCAGTGGCACGAGCGGTAAAGCATCTGCCTTGCCTGTGATAGACTAGGATGAACTGCAGTTCAATCCCTAGCATCGCATATGGTCCCCCAAGCCAGGTGCAATTTCTGAGTGCATATCCAGGAGTAACCCCTGAGCATCACTGGGTGTGGCTCAGAAACAAAAAAAAATTGAAAATTTGAAAGAAAACTATCTCCTGTTACTGAATTAATATCCATAAAAAGAAAAAAATATTATGGAAACAACTTGACCTAAGTGCAAGTTATCCTACCTTACCAGCTAATGACAAGACAAAACCAGAAGACTTATCACCCTTTGGTAGGTCCAAAAGCCAAAATTGCGAGTTACAGATGACTAGCTGCTAGAACCATGACCAGACTGTATGCAGCCTGGGACCAATAAAAAAGCCCTAGCCTAGGGTTTGAACTACGACCTGCACAATAAACATGATCCCCAGTTCCAAAGGTCTGGCAGAGACCATTGTAACGGAATGGGGCTTCTGGAAGCACAAAGAAAGACACTATCCTAGGAGCCATCCTAGGTTCAATGCAAAGACCAAGATCACCAACCACAGAAGAGGGATTAAAATGACACTGACGGAACAGAACTTCTAGAACCACAAAGACTGACTTCATCATAAATCCCACCCCTGGATCTGTGCAGATACTGAGATCCCTAGACACAGAGGCCTGATTGTATCACCCAGGACAGAGCAGAGGACTCCCAAACACGACAAAAGCACCACTGGGAGAGTAAATGATCCTGAACAGAGTCTATAGTTGATCCCATGACAATACACTCCAAGGGCGGAGAAACCCCAAATCTCTTAGGCCAAGTGAATTCCTTTTCGAATGACCCCAATATTTACTGTGCCAGGGCAGGAGGGAAAAAACAAAAAGCACAAAACATTGTTTATTTTTTAATATATTATTTTATCTTCATTTGTTATTATTATTTTTATTTACCTATCTATTTTTGGTCAATTTCTCTGTTTGGGTGTGATTATTGAAGTTGTTGTCCCCAGTTATACTTATTCTTTCTCTTCCTTTCTGTTCTTTCTGTATATGCTATGCCATGTTTCTTATATCAAGACCATGGCGTTTTTTGTTGTTTTGTTTTGTTTTTGTTGTGTTTTGTTTTGTGTTTTTTTGTTTCTGTTTTTTTTTTTTTTTTTGGTGCTTATCGTTATTGTTGGAGTCCTCACTGGATATTTGACACTTCTTTTTGTACTGGTGGATTGTTTCACCTTTTTTCTCTCCTTCGTCTCTCAAGCCGATAATGAGAGCCTCTAGAAGAATTCCGCTTATTTTCGGCGTATTAGACTTTTACCCCAGTTTATTACTTTTCTCTCCTTCAAACAAAACCACGTAAATTGAACTAGCTAGTTCTGCCCCCCAGTTAGAGGGGGAAATAAGGGAGGCACCAGGACCAAACAGGTGCAAGACTACTAAGTAGTAGGCTAGATACAGAGGAGACCACATATTCTAGCAACCCTGGGGGTGAGGGAAGAGGATATGGGAGGTAGGACAAAAACAAAAGTGTAGGGAGGACAATTTGGTGATAGGAATCCCCCCTGATTTTATGTAAATATGTACCTAAAATATTATTATCAACAATAAGTAAGCCACTATGATCAAAATGAAAATTATATTTAAAAAATAAATAAATAAATTAAATTAAAATATTAATATAACTATATACATTTAAATATATATTATAATTTATTTCAGTATAAATTAAATATAAGACATAATAAAAAATTTTTAGATACTAAAAAAAAAAGAAAAAGAAAAAAAAGAAAGCCTTTTGTTCTTCAAAACCACATTCAGTGTGAAAGTTCCTGAATTGATCAAGTTTTAAGTACTCAGAAAGTAAAATTCCTTGTGAGGGTTGGTTCAGGGCTACAGCCTGCTAAGAGTGACTTCTTTGTATTTTCTTCCTCGTCCTACTTTGTTCAGAACCAACACATTCCTCTTCCAGGGTGAGATTTGGTGATCCTGAAGATGGATCTAGATTTGGTTTGCTTTCTTCTTTATTGACAACTTCTATGGCAGTGAACGTAGAGAGCCTGCATATCAGCAGAAAAGGTAGAGTGTTTTTAATACTGCTCAATTTGAAATTCAGATTCCAGAGGTTTAGAGTAAGGACTAAGCTTCTTTCTATCAAGCTGCTCTATGATGTTTATGCTTCATGTTCATGAATCACACATTGAATATACACAATTGAATGTACAAAGGAATTTCCATTTATGTACGATTTGACATTGTGTAAACAACAACAAAAATAAACACTGAGATTCATATTATAGCAATTAGAGATAACTGTGCAGTTGAGGTGACCAGATTAGCCCTTGATCTGAATAATGCATTCAGGAGAAAGAAATAAAATATTGAGAAAGAACTAGTTCTGATCAACTGGAGAGGAAACTTTATTTGCAGAGCTTATCTTTCAGAGTTATTTTCTTGAAGATAAAGTATTTTCCCTCACCTTATTTGATTAAATATCCTTCTAAGAAGTACACACTCCACTTATCACAAATTATATCACCATCAAACTCGGGAGAGATAAGTATAGTTTTGGGCTAGGTTAGCTGATATTACCAATGCCCCTGTTTTTACCATCACTGTGTGGCTTTATACCACTATGTGCCCAAGACATATTAAGAGCCAAGAAAAGATAGGACAACATGGAGAATCTGAAAGGGTTTATATACTATTAGATTTTATTATAAATGAATATCAATTAGTATATGAAGGAGACCATACCAATGTATCCTTGGCACTTATTTCTTAATACCTATGGAAGAACATAATAAAAAATTTAAATTAGCCTTGTTCTATAAAAGTACAGTGCTGCTGCCATAAACTGCAATTTCTTGTTAAAACATGAAAATTAATGTTAATAGACACCTAAGGTACTAGTTCATCTTTATAGATTCAGCTTAATTCTGAATTCTATTTTGACTCAGGTATGTCTGTTGCCCATGTAAGTATGATGCTTCATGATTCTTCACTTATGAAGGAATAGCTCTGTGAATTCAGAATTCAGTTGTAATGGCTTTTTTCTTAGTATTAGGGCCATACCCAAGAGTGCTCAGAGATTATTTCTGGCTCTGTGTTCAGGGCTAAACTTAAGGGATCATATGGGTGCCTATTAGCTTCATGCAAGGCATATACCCTGCATGTTGTACTATTGGTATGGACCTGTAACAGCCTATTTTTTTAAATATCACTGTGTTATGAGAATCTTTGGGAAAGTCAACATGCGTGTCTTTAAGTATCTAGTTAGCTAATAATGTAGCACAAAGGTCAAAAGCTATATGATTTATAGGTGATTATAACAAAAGAAAAGAAAAAATAAAGTGAATTATACTCTAGTGATGAACAAAGAGCACTCATTAGGCCAATTGCTTCAGAAAAACTTACATACAGGAGGATTTACTATTTCTTTCCTTCTTTTCACTATACTCTGAAGTCAAAAGTGATTTTGGAAACCCCACTTTAAACCATTGCATTTCTTCATGCAGTTATTTTAAACACCACATATAAATTAATTTACCTTTTTATTCTAAAATAATTACCTCATTTTCGTTCTCCCCAAGATAGACCCTGAGTGCAGAGATCCCAATTATAAAGTCATTTTAAGTAAAAAGCAATAAAGTAAATCAGTGAGACGGATAGTGTTGAGGGCAGTTACTTTTATTGAGTATCCCTAGAAACATATGATAAACTCACTGTCCACAGAGAAAGGGAAAGCTATATATTTAACTATCAATTTCATTTACTTTGGCTGAGGTTACCCTGAGAAACAAGACTTTGATATGTACAGCTGATATGTGACACAGTGGCAATGACTTGAAATGGGACTAAGTGTTGACTATGCCAACCTTGTGTGTCTAAGTCTCCCTTGTGAAATGCCTGGTGTAACTCAAGGCACTGGAACATAAGGAAATCAAGCCCTTTTTCCCAAAATCTAGGCTAGTGATCTAGAATCCACGAGGGACAAAGTGCCTATGAGGACTTATTTATGCCAGATTCCTTTGAGTGAGAAACATTGGCTCTGAGATGCTAAAGGAACCCACACTGGAGTGTTCTCTCCTTGTTTTAAAAGAAAAAGAATATGAAGACTATCAAACAGGAGTAGAAAGAAGCAGTGTGTGTGTGTGTGTGTGTGTGTGTGTGTGTGTGTGTGTGTGTTGTGTGAATGCACAGGGGGAAGTTCTACCCCTTTCTCAATCTTATTTGTTCAAGGAGCTTCTACCCTTTGAAATGATATTTCCATGTGTCATTTTTGTGACATGAAATTAGTTCTAGTCATCAGCACTAGGATTATTTTATAATGCCTTTCTTTTTAAGTCAGTGTTGAATTTCCTGATCACTGCTTTTAAAGTTTAGCATGATCTTCTTTTTCCAGAGTGCATTGACGTGTCACAACTATCTGTGGTTTACATTTAATAACATAAAGCCTTTTTGAATCCTCTTGCACCCAGTGTACCCAGGAACCCAGTGTATCAGGCATTTCTGGCCCAAGTGAGGCAGAACATCCTTCCTTGACCAAATGAATAAAAGGACCGTACTAGAATTGGTCACACTTTAGTGTCCATAATGACAGGTACACATGATTATAAAAAAAAAAAGACTATAGATGTATGCTATAGCTACAAATATGATTATGATTTAAGATTTATTTATGATTTTCTCTTGTTTATAGACCTCTGACCTCAATATGCTTCTATTTTGGGGAGTCTGGGTCCAGGTCTGAGCAACATTCATAGGTACAGCTGCTTTTGCTGGAAGGTAGAGTGTGTCCAAAAGGAGAGGAAGCAGGGTGAATTCTGAAGAACTCAAAAATTCTGGAGAATCAAAAATTTTTTTATTAAAGTCCCTTTTGGACCTGTCACCAGTCCTTCTTCTGACAGATTAAACTTGAGGCTGAGAACTTGAGGTTGACTCACGTCCTTTCAGCTGGAAAAGTCTGCACATAAATTTTTTACTTTTTGGGTGTTCAGAAGTACCATCACATTAATGGACGAATTGACTGAAGGTAATATGAAAAATAAAACATTGAGGAAGGTTTGTTCTGTACTGTTATTCAGTCTAACATTTTCATTTTTGCTTTTTCTACAGGGGTATCCAGGAACGAACCTATTCTGGGAACTGTTCAGGATACCAATCAACAGGTATGGGTCTTTCAAGGCCATACCCTCCTAGTAGTCCCAAGGAAACGCTATGTGGTCCCAGGTAAGTAGCTAAGATAAGGCAAAAACTGCCTCTATGAACAAAAAGGGTGATCAGCATTTTAGTTCATTATAGGTATGCTGACTGGGCACATGTGGATAAAAGAGCAACAGTGGCCTAGAGAGTGATTATGGGATTATTATGTGATTGTGGGTAAGAGGTTAAAGATGAAAGAGAAGAATAAGGGGAATGGGTCATAGAAAATGGAAGACATTTTCTGTGAAATTTTAAAAACAAAGTGAGATTCATGAACCAACCAGTATTTGAATCCATGATAAAAAGGCTTTACAATGACAGTTCTCTAAAACTGTATTGATTGAGTGATTGGTGATGAGATGAGTCTACTGTGTTCATTAACTGATTCTAGTCTTTATTACTGCTTTGGAAATGCACCTGGATGTTCTTTTCTGTGTTGTGTTCTAGCCACCATTACCTTAATCCCATGCAAATATCCAGACCTTCTAGAGAAAGACAGAGGGAATCCAATCTATCTGGGATTAAAGGAGCCAGAGTTTTGTGTATTTTGCACGATGGTCAGGGGGAAGCCCATGTTGCAGCTTCAAGTGAGTATTAAACACAGGATGTTGTTAATTCCATTCATTTAACAAAGTAATCATGGGTGGAAAAATTAGATTTTGGAATATTTGAAAAGATTTTTATTATCTTTGTAGACATTCATTTTTACTTCCTTTTGGAGTGCCTATATTTGAAAGAAATTTGTTGTAAATTTTAATGTTTACTTTTACCTCTTTTACTGCTTTCAGGAATTTGTCTGGTTTAGACTAACAGGTGTGTTTTTGTTTTGGTTTACTTTGGTGCTCTTGGGCATGTGAATTAATGCCCCCAGCTCCCTCTTCACATGGAGAAGTTCTCACCTATTATTTCTTCATTTAATATTTCTTTATTCCTTCTCCTAGATTTCCGATGATCCTAAGATTTTTCCTCCTGCTATTATTATAATATCTTTTATATATTCTTCATTTTCTCCTTCCATTTTCTATTGCCACTTTCCTGATGGAGCTTTGTACCATATTATCAAGTTTACTGATTTTATTTTCAGCATCCATTATGCTGCTGAGACTTACTTATTCTTCGGGTACTTTACATCTATTTGAATAAATTCATTCTTTTTTTTAAGTCAGATTTTCTTCTCACTTATTGATTCTCTTTTCAGATGCCACTTTTAGATCATTAAGCATTATAAGTTTTATTGTTCACAAGTCTTGCTCTGGCATATTAGAAAGACCTAATGCAATTTAGGATCATCCTGGACTTTTGTCACCCTCTGTTAACATGGTTGAATTTATTATTTTTTTCTTCAGCTCAATTACATTAGAAAAGAAAAGAAAAAGATAAATCTAATTCCTAAGTACAGAACCATTTGTAACCCCTGAACCCACTAGGTATGACCCCAAAACAAACTATGCAAATTTTTGTTCACATTCTTAATGTATATGTTATTAGCCATATTTCCCTCAAATTATTAAAGTATTTGACACCTATAATATTTAATTCTTTAGTATGAAGAAAAGATATTTGGATCTGTTGTAATAAGTGGGGGATGGTCTGAATTAGTGTATAAATAATGTAGAATAATTGAGTTATTTATTTTTCTCCCTTGGACCTTTGTTTTGCCCTTCAGGAACAAAATATAATGGATCTGTACCATCATGCCAAGCCTGTGATGCCCTTTCTCTTCTACCATAGCCAGAATGGTAGGACCTCTACCTTTGAGTCTGTGGCCTTCCCGGGGTGGTTCATTGCTGGATACTCCAAAGGAGGTGCTCCTCTCTTCATTACTAAAGAACTGGGGAAAGCCTATACCACTGACTTTAGGATCACAGTACTAGATTAAGTTCAGTTTGGAGTTGGAGGTATCATTTTACAGGGAGAATCTTGCCTTTTTTAGATGCCTTCATAGTTAATATAATAACAAATGTGAAAATTAGAGAAAATCAATTGCTCATTTTGGATTAAAAATTATAATTTGGGATATATAATTTTCAGGTAAGAGTTTTAAATATACCTTAAGAAGGGGTAAAAGCTTTTATGGGACAACAAAGTGGGATTTCATGGGTAGAAAAGAGAAAGATGAACTAAAGCACAATGTTAATTAGTATCAACAAGCTGAAACTTTTTTTGGCTAGTTAATGATTATATCACCTACCAAAAGCTCATTTGTGAACAGATTGCCTGACACCCCTAATGAATTTTTAGACAAGGATTTATAAAATAATTGTGTTTGACCCAGTCCAAAAGTCCAACTACAGACAGAGATTAAACTATTTTTCTATCATAACTCTGAGCCAATTATTATTATTATTATTATTGTTATTATTATTGTTATTATTATTATTTTGTTTTTTGGGCCACACCCCGTGTCTCTCTGGTTTCTCCTGGCTCTGCACTCAGAAATAGCTCCTGAAAGACTCGGGTGACCATATGGGTTGCTGGGAATTGAAATTGAGTCTGTCCCGCGTCAGCCACATGCAAGACAAACAGCCTATAGCACCGCTATCGCTCCAGCCCCCGATCCAATTTTTAAATTATTTTATTATAATACTGTAGCTTACCAATTTTTGATAAAGTTTTTTCAGGCATTACATATTCAAATACCAATCCTACCACCAGTGTGATCTCCATCAGTGTCTCCGTTTCTCTTTAACCACCTCACTTACCCTTTTGCACATGCAAACATATTTACTTCATCTTTGTTACAAAGGCAAATGGAATGATCAAAACTTAGATCAATAAGGGTCAATTTGAAATAATTATATCTTTCAATGTGTTACTACAGTTATTTTCTGAGGATTTACTTGGTGTGGTTGGCGCTAGCTGAGTCTACATAGTCTCACTGAGTTTGGTGGTCTTCTATGTAACTTTTTTAAATCAGATTTCCTGTGAATCTACTGGGATGACACTACTATGAACTTTTGGAGTGTAGTGGCCTATTGTGGCCCTGAAGTGCATGATATATAGATGTGGAATAAATTTGGTGATATGACATTTGATATGGTTAAGTCATAGAGCTGGGCAATTTCTGATGGATATTGTTGAGTATGGTGGTGGGATGGTGTGGATTCATAAAGAAATGGCAATCTTCCCCAACCTATTCTGAAAAGGTCCCAGAGTTTTCAGCCTGGACCAGACTAAGTGTGAAGAGTCAAAGTCCATCATTTTCTTTGTGGACTTAGTAAATGAGTTGGGCAGATTTTCTGCTGAAAAGATGGTGGGTGTGGACAAAGGCTTTTGATCTTATTTTTAATTGATTTTTTATGTCTATTTTTATCTAACATTTACCATTCTACAAGGAGAGAAAGAATAGCCATATTTATGTCCAATTTTCAGAAGTAGAAATTGGTTAAGTAGAGTAGAGTTGTCATCTATTAATCTAAAATAGATATTGGGGGTCTGTGGTTAGATTTTTCACCTAAAGTTATCTTATGATGTAGACATGTAATAACTTAGGTGTTGGGCAAAACTGCATAGAAAATACTCCAGAGGAACAGAATCTTCAAAAAATGATTTTTTCTAAGGCTGCAAAGCAAAATATACATTGCCATTAAAATAATATTATACTAATATATGTGCTAATAGCAACTTAAATCACAGTGGGTAGTACTAGAAATCATCTTTAATATTCCAATGCACACTGCTAGTGCATAGATAATGAAAATATCTTATTGTTCTTTTGAGTTTAGACTGTCCTATCTAGAAAAATCTTATTTTCCAATCTAGATTAGATTGCCCAATCTAGAGTTTCCAAGAGTCACCCATCGGCTTTTCCCATGAACTAACAAATTATAATTTGATCTGCCACCCATGCATTAAAAGCACATTTATTTGAAGGTTTATCTCTTTCCTTTCTATGAAATAAAGTTTCATTGAAAGTTTCATTCTGTAACTCTGGAGACTCCCATTCAGTTCTGCCAGAAATGAAAACAGAATTTTGTGTGTGATGTACAAGGCTTGTTGATTCATGAATATGTATTGTTCTCCAATCTCACAACCTCCTTTAAATAAAATTCTAAATATGTTTATAAGTAGGATTTTTTATTCATTAATTTTTCTGTATGTAGACAATTCCTTAGAGCTGTACAGTATTCTGAGAGAGTAACAGTAGATTTATTACACAGATATGACAAACATAAACTGGAATGCTCTTGGACCACTTGGAGTATATGGTTTCTTGAGTTTAATTCTGGACACAAGCAGGCTCTTTTAACACTTCTAATCTCAGTCCTAAACTCTCTCCTGCTGAGGGAGACTAGAAGTTTCTAGAAACATCAGTAATCCGAATAGATATAAAGGTTACCTTATCTTCTACCTGTTTTAAAGATTCTATTGAGATAATTAGAGAGATATCACAGAGATTAAGTATGCATGCTTCGTGTGCATGAAGCCCTTTAGCATCACCTGTAATCCTGGAGACTTATGAGAAATGCCAGATTGGTCCTAGTTGCAGAATTCAAGCAAATCCTTCATTACCAGTCCAGGCATTGAACTGCCAAGTCCAGTTGGTCAGGGGTCACCATGTATGACCCCTGAATTTCCCAGCAAAAAATAAAAGTAGAACATTACATCCTTAAAAAAAGAATAGAAAAACATTAACTGAGAACAGAAATCTACCTCTTACCACCATAAGTAATGTCCTTCGTGCAAGACAACTCATTTCTTTTCCCTCATTCTAATCGATGTATATTCACAGAATACTCCATTCACCCACCCGTTTATTTAAAAATAGTTATTAATTGTGGTAGTGAACCTAGACATTGAACACATAATTGAGCAGAGAAATTGGAATTTGTGATGTTAGAACCATATATATACATATATAAAACATACATATATATTTATGACCATGAAGACATTTTATGAAATAATAGAAGTTAGATGTAAGAGTGTAACTAAGGTGGTTCTTGGGACAGTCAGGGAAGATCTCAGGTAGGGATTGGCTATTTTTGCAGAAATTTGGGAAAATAGAAAAGAAACCTCATAATTATATGACAAAGTCCATTGTAGAGAAAGAGAAGAGAATCCCAATGAGGGTTATTTCTCAGATTGGATGATCAACAGTACTCTAGTTAGAGTGAGCATAAAGATGTGATTGGGAGTAGAGTAAGGCGAGTAAAGATAGAAGATGAAAGGGTGGACAACCAGGGGCTGAATTTTGTGATTTGTGATAACCTAGAATGAGCTCCAGTTATCATTATAAGTGTGTATAAACTCATTAAAGGATTTTGAGCATGGGGATATCTTGGCTATATTTACTCTTTGATTTAGCTTACTACTACTGAGTAGACATGAAAATCTAGGGAGACAGAAAAAAATGTATGAAAACTTGTTATTGCAGAATTCTTAGGAGAGTTTGTGGTAGATTAAAAAAAACAGAATGGTGGGTTTGAGTTATATAGTAGCAGGTAAGGTGCTTTGAATTTGGCTGACCTAGATTTGATCCTTGGCAACCCACATAATCCCCCATGTCTGCTAGTAGTAAACCCCAAGCACTGCAAGGTATAGCCCCCATAAACAAAGAAAAGAGAAAACAGAATAAGTAGACTTTTGTCATTTAGGTTTGACCAATAGTATTGGGTTTCAAGGATATTGATTCCTTTATATCAGTGTTGAAATGAAGCCACATGACCCTAAGGTTTCTCTTACTGTGTGAATTCTCACTTCTGGATTCAGTGCTGGGTTTAGTATTCAGTAGGGAACACAAGATTTGGTGTTGAGATAAAATCAATGCCCAAAGGAGCCAATAGTGATTAAGAAGTGATCTAGACAAATCCCATAGATAGAGATAGAATACTGAAAGCAGCAAGATCAAAAAGGGAAATTACTTTCAAAGGAGCATCCCTAAGACTTACAGAAGACATGTCACAAGAAACTCTCAAGGCCAGAAGACAATGGTGGGATATTGTGACGAGACTGAATGAAATGAATGCCTCACCGAGGATATTGCACCCAGTCCGACTCACGTTCAGGTTTGGAGGAAGAATACACAGCTTCATGGATAAACAACAGCTCAGAAACTTCACAGATGATAAACCAGCCTTAAAGGAAAAACTGACAGGTCTACTCTAAGACAAGAGAGACCAACAAATACAGCAAACTTATCTACAAAGATGACATTAAATCTTATAACAATCATCTCCCTCAATGTCAATGGACTAAATTCACCAATTAAAAGACACAGAGTGGCAAAATGGGTCAAAAAGATGAATCCAACCTTCTGTTGCCTACAAGAAACACATCTGAATAGTCAGAACAAACATAGACTCTGTTGTGTGATTTTGTAATAATGTTTTTGCCTGTCATCCCACCTGGATCTTCCAGGTGGGGGGTGATTAAGGAAATAAATAAATAGCTTGTTGGGAAGGCATAGGGAGCTCTTTTGCCAGAACTGACGGCTTGTTCAGTTTTCTCTCTGTACGTGAGCTACTGGCAGCAAACTTGTACGGACTTGTTTTTTCAGCTCCAAAATGAGGGACACTGGGTTTCAGTAAGAAGCAATGTTTATTATGGATGTGCTGCTGAGCACTTTCAACATCATGAAATGTTTTGGTGCAGGTGCCACACTTGATGACATATTTCTGTTCCTCCTCTTCTTCAGCTTTTTCTTGTGTGTGTACCTGATCGATATGTGTCCTCATGTCGATGACATTCTGTGCTGTTGCTGAACACAAACTGCAGCAAAACCACAGTTTACCTATTTCCAGCATTAGCTGGAGACATTTACTATAATCATCCTTTCTATTAACTTTACAGATATAACTCTCATGGCAACCACAGCTTAACAGGTTACTGGTCTCTACTACTGTAAAATCATTCTCAGTTTTAATTGAAGTTTCAGTTTTTTTCTGACACAAACACATAATCTGTGTTGTGGTATTCCTTATAATGGCTCAAAAAGGCTTCTTCCACATTAAAGGTAAGATCACAAAACCCACAAAAGTACTTGATCTTTATATCATTATCATGCTCATCTTGGCAATGTCGATACAGTGTTTCTATTTTATGAAAAGTCTTCTTGCAATGTACACAGCTATATCTATGAAACTGGTGACTTGCTAAAGACATGCAGTGCTGTTTCACACTTTCTTGGGACTCAAACATGTCTTCACAAATTCGGCATTGCCATTTACCCCTTGTAGAGCTGTTCACTGGGGTAACAGTAATAACTGAAGAGGGATTATTGGTCAAATTACTCAACAGTGTTGTAGAGGATGATGGCAGAGTTTCACTTTCTACCTCATCCATCTCATAAAAATATCTGTGTCCATTATGAAATTCTGTCACATGAGCCATGATAGTTTCCTTTCTTGTTAACTCTTTTTTGCATGTTCGACACCAATAAAGAAAGTTATTTAAATGTGCCCCTCCATGAAACCTACTCATATGTAAACGAATGACCCCTGAATCATCACACACTTTTCCACAGACCACACATTTATAGCACATAGTGTTTGCTGAGAAAACATGCTTTTCTACTGCATCTTCGCTAGGGAATTGTTGATGACATTCACAAAACCAAGCTTTAACAACTGACTTTTCTTTCTGAACACAAACCATACCTATATGGCTCTTATCTTCTAAATTCATCTTTTTTCTTGGAATTGTGCAACAATCTTGTGCACTATATTCTTGTATAGGCATAGGTCTTTTAAGTGATGAACATTTTGACTTTTCAAGTAATAGGTTCAAATCAGAAGGAGATTTATTCACTTCATGGCTGTGGCAATAAAGTAAGATTGATTCCTCCACTGAGGTAATGACTTGGACATTGTGTCCTGAATTCTGCTTGTGATTTTCAGTACTGATTTCATCCACAAAGATTTGGTTGCAATCTGGACAATAACCTTTTAATATAAATTTCTCTACAACCTGTGTAATACTCTTCTCAGCTATAGCTATAGGACCAGCATTTCGACAATGAACTCTGAAATGTGCAGTAAGCTCCATGTGGGAACGCAATGTCTTGTGGCAGGCCACACATTTAACTTGAAATGAGACATCTTTACAAAGAGAGATCAAAAGTTTCTTAGCTAAAGATGGAAATGGTATTGGATGTGCTATTCCCTTGTTATCACCAAGTTTAAAACTCTGATGAAAATGATTCTTCCCAGACATATGCTTCAAACACTCATCTTTGCTGCGAAAAAGAAGGAAGCAGGTTGGACATGCAAAACACTGAATAATCTGAGGAAGAAGGTTGCTTTTATGTCCATTATCTGCAACTTCCTTAGCAGAAAGGTGATCTGTATATTGCTGCTGAGTAACAAAATTTTTATTACATACTACACAAGCAAAGGAACTGAATAAAGGTCCATGAAGTGTAATCGCTGGGTCACACGGAGAATGATCAAACCTTTTCAAATGTCCTAGGAGAAGATGTCCATTATCAAATTCCTTGTTACAGTGCATTATGGGACATGAAATCGGTTTCTCAGACACCGGCATTTGGCCTCGTCTTCGGAATGAACTTTTTGCTCCAGAATTAAGAGTACTTGTTTTAAGACCTGACATTTTTAGCCACTGGTCCACACACAGTTTTGTTGCTTCTGTGTCAGAATGTCCTCGAATAAATTCCAATTCTTGTAACCCATGAGCATGCTGAAAATCACCTGTTTCCCTGAATGCTCTATTCTTCTCTTCTTTCTGTTGTTTCTCCACTTCAACATGGTGGGCTAGACGAGCCAGAGGTAAAGCAACTTTATCCTTCTGATGGTCAATATAGTCTGTAGGTTTAACATTATCATCACTATGAGAAGTGCCTGGTTCTTCTTCATCACTGCTAACCAGATCAATGTATTCAAGAACAGGTCTTAATGGTCCTTCGCTCACGAATTGAATGTCGTCCTCGGGGTCGTCGGCCGGCGTCGCGGAGGTCCGCCGCCCGGCGGGAGGGGTCGGCCCGGGCCCGCTCGCCTCCGACCCCGGCTCGCCCATGGCCTCGACGACCTCGCTGGCAGCACCGCGGGCACCGCTGCGGCTCCCCACGCCGCCGCCGCCGCCGCCACGACTTCCCTCCCCGCCCGGCACCGCCCCCCTCGCGAAGCGCCGTCACAACGGACAGAAGCGCGGGTGCTCAGCCGCCGTCAGAGGCCGCCCCTTCAGGCCCGCTGCTCCATCCCAAAAAACCTGAATACACATTCTTTTCCAATGTAAATGGGTCATTTTCCAGAATAGACTACATGCTGACACATAAACCATACCTCCATAAAATCAAGAGGATAGAAATCTTGCAGGCTACCTTTGCTGACCACAAGGCTCTGAAATTAGATGTGAACTACAAAGCCACACAGAAGAAAAACTTTGACAATTGGAAATTAAACACCCTGCTACTGAACAACCAGTGGGTCCTAGATGAAATCAAACAGGAAATCAAAACTTTCCTGGAAACAAATGATAATGAAGACACAAACTGCCAGAATCTATGGGACACAGCAGAAGCGGTCCTGAGAGGAAAATTTATAGCTCTACAAGCACACATCAGGAAGGAAGAAGGAGCATACCTAAATAAATTAATAGTGCAGCTCAAAATATTAGAAAATGACCAACAAAAGGAACCAAAAATAGGGAGACAGAAGGAAATAACAAAGCTGAAAGCAGAACTCAATGAAGTGGAAAAACAAAAAGCAATCCAAAAGATCAACGAAAGCAGAAGCTGTTTTTTTTTTTTTGAAAAAAATAAACAAGATTGATAGACCATTGGCAAAACTCACAAAGAAAGAGAGAGAGAAATCTGATAACCCATATTAGAAATGAAAAGGGGAGATCATGACATAAATTGCAGCGATCCAAAGGGTAATCAGAGACTACTTTGAGAAACTTTATACTACTAAACATGAGAACCTAGAAGAAATGGAAAAATTCTTAGACATTTATAACCTTCAACATTTAAGTAAGGAGGATATAGCATATCTAAACGCCCCAATCACTACTGAGGAAATTGAAACTGTAATCAAACATCTGCCCAAAAAGTAAAGCCCAGGCCCAGATGGTTTTCCTAATGAATTTTTTCAAATCTTTCAAGAGGAGCTACTACCAATCCTAGCCAAGCTATTCCATGAAGTTGAAAAAACGGGAACACTTCCAAACAGCTTTTATGAAGCCAACATCACCTTGATACCAAAACCAGACAAAGACACTGCCAAAAAAGAAAATTACAGACCAATATCCCTGATGAATGCAGATGCAAAGATCTTCAACAAAATCCTGGCAAATAGGATCCAATGCATCATCAAGAAGATCATACACTATGACCAAGTAGGTTTCATCCCAGGAATGCAAGGATGGTTTAATATCTGTAAATCTATTAACATCATACACAACATCAACAACAAGAAAAATAAAAATCACATGATCATATCAATAGATGCAGAGAAAGCATTTGATAAGGTCCAACACCTATTTTTGATCAAAACTCTCAGCAAGATGGGAATGGAAGGAACCTTTCTCAATCTAGTTGAAGCCATCTACCACAAGCCAATGGCAAATATTATCCTCAATGGAGAAAAACTAAAAGCCTTCCCTCTAAATTCTGGTACAAGACAAGGCTGTCCTCTCTCACCACTCCTATTCAACATAGCACTGGAAGTACTTGCTATAGCGATTAGGCAAGAAAAAGAATATCAAGGGAATCCAGATAGGAAAGGAAGAAGTCAAGCTCTCATTGTTTGCAGATGACATGATACTCTACTTAGAAAACCCAAAGACTCTACCAAAAAGCTTCTAGAAACAATAGATTCATATAGCAAGGTGGCAGGCTAAAAAATCAACCTACAGAAATCAATGGCCTTTTAATACATGAATAATGATAGGGAAGAGATGGAAGTCAGGAAGGCAATCCATTCACAATAGTGCCACACAAACTCAAATATCTTGGAGTCAACTTGACCAAAGACATGAAGGACCTATACAAAGAAACCTATAAAGCCCTGCTCCAAGAAATAAGAGAGGTCACACGGAAATGGAAACACATACCCTGCTCATGGATTGGCAGGATTAACATCATTAAAATGGCAATACTCCCCAAAGCATTATACAGATTTAATGTGATCCCTTTAAAAATACCCATGGCATTCATCAAAGAAGTGGATTAAACACTTATGAAGTTCATCTAGAACAATAAACACCCTAGAATAGCTAAAACACTCCTAGAGAAAAGGAAAATGGGAGGTATTACCTTCCCCAACTTTAAACTGTACTACAAAGCAATAGTTATCAAAACAGCATGGTATTGGAATAAAGACAGACCCTCAGATCAGTGGAATAGGCTTGAGTTCTCAGAAAACATTCCCCAGACATACAATTACCTAATTTTTGACAAAGGAGCAAGAAATCCTAAGTGGAGCAGGGAAAATCTCTTCAACAAGTGGTGCTGGCAGAACTTGTTAGCCACTTGCAAAAAAGCGAACATAGACCCCCAGTTAACATCATGTATGAAGATAAAATCCAAATGGATTAAAGACCTTGATAACAGACCAGATACCATAAGGTATATAGAACAACACGTTGGTAAAACAGTCCATGACATTGAGACTAAAGGCATCTTCAAGGAGGAAACTGCACTTTCCAAACAAGTAGAAGCATAGATTAACAGATGGGAATACATTAAACTGAGAAGCTTCTGCACCTCAAAAGAAATAGTGCCCAGGATACAAGAGTCACCCACTGAGTGGGAGAAACTATTCACCCAACACCCTTCAGATAAGGGGCTAATATCCAAAATATATAGAGCACTGACAGAACTTTACAAGAAAAAAACATCTAATCTCATCAAAAAATGGGGAGAAGAAATGAACAGACACTCTGATAAAAAAAGAAATACAAATGGCCAAAAGGCACATAAAAAATGCTCCTCATCACTAATCATCAGGGAGATGCAAATCAAAACAATGATGAGATACCACCTCAGAGATTGGCGCACATCACAAAGAATGAGAACAATCAGTGCTGGCGGGGATGTGGAGAGAAAGGAACTCTTATCCACTGCTGGTGGGAATGCCGCCTAGTACAGCCTCTATGGAAAGTGATATGGAGGTTCCTTCAAAATCTGGAAATTGAGCTCCCATTCGACCCAGCTATTCTACTCCTAGGGATATACCCTAAAAACACAAGAATACAATACAAAAAACCCTTCCTCACACCTATATTTATTTCAGCACTATTCACAATAGCCAGGCTCTGGAAACAACCAACATGCCCTTCACTAGATGAATGGCTAAAAAAACTGTGGTACATATACACAATGGAATATTATGCAGCCGTCAGGAGAGATGAAGTCATGAAATTTTCCTATACATGGATGTACATGGAATCTATTATGCTGAGTGAAAAAAGTCAGAGGGAGAGAGAGAGACACAGAATAGTCTCACTCATCTATGGGTTTTAAGAAAAATAAAGTCATTTTTGTAACAATCCTCAGAGACAATGAGAGGAGGGCTGGAACACCAGCTCACTCCATGAAGCTCACCGCAAAGAGTGGTGAGTACAGCTATAGAAATAACTACACAGAGAACTACCATAATCAAGTGAATGAATGAGGGAACTGGAAAGCCTGTCTGGAGTACAGGTTTGGGTGGGGTGGGATGGAGGGAGATTTGGGACATTGGTGGTGGGAATGCTGCACTGGTGAAGAGGGGTGTTCTTTACATGACTGAAACCTAATCATAATCATTTATGTAATCAAGATGTTCAAATAAAGAAGGAAAAAAAAGAAAAAAAAGAAGTGATCTAGCTTATAACTCATTTGCATTTCCTCATTTAACTTGCTTACTTTTGCAAGTTTTGTCATCTGTCTCAATTTAAGGATTAAAAACTCCTTAGTGGTTGTCTGCAGATTAAAAGATTAACCAAGTCAAGTTCTAGGAACTTTATCAGACACAGAATAAACTCTCATTAATGGTTATGTGAAACACCTGAAAGAGCTTTTGTGACTTTATCCTCTTGTGAAGGATGCTATGCATGAATCAGGAGAGTCACACCTCTGCCTTCAATGCAATCCAGAAAGGAAGTTCTTAACTTAACATCTACCCTCCTCTATACTTCCTTATAATTATTTCCTGGTACATGCTCTGCTCTGGCTTCTCTAGAATACCACTTGGATCAATCTGCGTTGACTTCCAGTCATCCATTAAGTCTTTGGTTTGCTAAAAGGCCTGCAATTCATTCAGAGCTGTGGAATAAAGGTAGGACCCAAAGACAAGACAATATCTTTGGATACAGATGAATTCTGCTACTCAGAAACCATGTGCGGGAAATCTTCACTGCTTTGGGTCCAGACTTGATGAGCCCCTGAGAACCTCTGAGGTGTAAGGCACAAGGCATATGAGGATCTGCAGCTGCTTACAGGTGTGCAGTGTGTATTTGTTCTATCTTTGTCTAAGGGGGTAGCTGTTGAGTTAAACACTGAGGATCCTGAGAAAGAAAACTAGGGAACAACTGGTTCCCATGGGGGGCATTTGTGGCTTTCTTTGAAAACTATTCTGGTACCTCAAGCAGAAACTAAAAACACATATTTTATGACAAAAAGAAAACAACAAACAAAGTAACAAACAACTAAAGGACTATAGTTGTCCATAATGTACAGAGTCTGTAGAAATGCCTCTTTGAGTGGGAATTGAGAGATGAAGGTTAGAGTGGTAGGTTTTCAAGAAATCTTTTAGGAATGCTCAAGCTTAAGTCTAAGTGTTTGATTTGATTCCCAGACTGTGTGGAAAGGTTATAATGGAGAAAAAGAAATGAAGTCCTTCCTTCCTTCAAGCACAGAGAATCATTGCACAGGAAGTTGCCTGAGGCAAGCAAAGTGTAGGAACCTCTTCACAAATCCTAGATGTATTGACTAGAGGTCATAAGCATCCAGGACAACAAGACCCATGCAATCACAACAGAGATGGAAGATTCTGTTGGGCTTTCTGACCTTAAAATCTAAGCTTCATATTCTTGGTCTCAAATGATACGTGGTGCAAGTTCTCCAAACAGTTCCAAAAGAATTTTATACAATTACAAGGGTCAGGAGAGAAATAAATTACATTTTTCTTTCACTCTTTCACCATAAAATCAGCTGCTACCTATCTCCATTTCATCTATCTCCATTTCACCATTCATATACCTGTCCTCACCATAGTGATGTAACAAAGCCTGTCATTCCTCCACTTGGTACACCACAAGATGGTAAATGAAGAATCATCAGCCTAAGATGCATGTTCTCTATATAACCTCACTAAATACCTTAAAGTACAAGGATTCCTCATATACATTTAAAAGGATTGTGTTTACTCTTGCTAAGGTATTCAGATTATGAAACTGCCATTTGAGAATCAAAGCGAATTAAGCCAATTTTTTTATTTCTCCACCTCCCCCAATTTTTTTATTCTGTACATTTAAATTTATTTTGATTAATAAGGTAAAGAACAAAACAAAATAGCTTTGGAGTTTGATACCACTCAGAGTGACTGGAAAAAGAGTCACTGACAACCATAGAATAAAAAAAGACAATCTTGAAACACTCTTGAGATTATGGTTCAAATAGATCTTTTGGTTCACAGATCAGTCTCCATCTTGTTAACTTTACAGAAATTCAAAAGTCTTAATTACCAAAATGCAGAACCTAAAGTTTGTAATAACCTCAGAAGTGTTGTGCCTTTCTGTCATCAGACAGAAAAAAAATCATCTGAGATTCTATGGTATTCATGATTTGATACAGATAGTGTAGATTTTAGAGGGAAATAGCAACTTATTTTAGCAGGAATATTAAACCTGGTGAACAATAACCAAATTTAATGTTGTCTTTTTAATGGTGCTTGGTTTACCAGGGGTGTGGCTGACTGAACCTACAGTAGCCTGGTCTTGAGATTTCTTGTTTCTGCTATTTTAGAGGGAAGAATACAAAGGAAATAAGTTTCAACAATGACATAGGCTCTCTGACTTATGCTAATGGGAGGAGCCTCCTGGGAAAATCAACATTTCCTGATTGAGAGGGGGATCTGGGGTCTGACCACAAGAACTGACCTTTCTGCTGCTTGAAGCCTAACCCTTCTTTATATTTCCTTCCTTGGCTTAGTCACTGCTGAATTATTAGTATGTGAAGACCCATAATTCACAAAGAAAGGAAATGTGATTTAGATTACTTGAGAATCAGTACAAAGTTCTCTGTTTCTTCTCTGAAGAAGTTGAGGTTCAACCTACTTTGAAGTCTAAGGTGAGTTATTATGCATCTAATGAGAGAAACACTTTGAGGTGGATATTTAATTCCATAGAATAGATTAATAAAATAATAGAATAGGATAGAATAGAATAGAAATGATGTTTATTAAATTCTGAGTTATTCCAGCTAAGGGAGAAAACCTGTTTTGGCCAATGAGTTTTGCTTGGGATGGTTGTTTTTAACATCATAACATTATCTGAATGCCAAAATAAAAATACAATAACTAGTGATTTCTCCCTTCTATGTAGCCATTTGTTATTTTCTGAAAATCTCCAAATGTTGATGTTATAATGGCAGTTGAATTTGGACATGCCCCTTAGATAGCCTCAATATAATGACAGTTGAATCTGGACATGCCCCCTGGGTACACTCCTTGGACACACTCCCTTGTCATTCCGGGTATAAATGGGAAAACTTGGACAATTAGGAGGACAGGCTAGTGCCCAGAGCAATGCCTGCTGGTCCACAGGGGTGGGTGGGGTTAAAGATAAAGCATTTGTGAGATGCTTTCTGCTTTGCATCTATCCCTTTATATTTATCTCTTTTTTTAATAAGAATTTATTTAAGCACCATGGTTACAAACCTGTTTGTACTTGGGTTTCAGCCATAAAAAGTACATCCCCTTTCACCAGTGCAACTTTCCGCCATCAATGTCCCCATCTCCCTTTCCCTCATCTTTCTCTCTTGAACCTGGGCCTCTCCCCTGCCACCTCTAGCTAGTGAATTTTATTTCTCTCTCTTCTTTTCTCTATGAAACTCTTGGGTGGCAGCATCAGACCTCAGATTCCAGGAGGAATAAAAAGAATACTTGGTTTTTTTCCCCGCCTCCTCAGTCCTGGGTGTGCAATTGCTACAAGTTGGCATTCCTGGGTGAGCATGAGGCTCCACCTGAAAGCTGGACTTCATGGGCCCCTGCAAGCCTTGCAGCACTGGGCCCTGGAAGACTTGGGCCTCTACAGCAACTAAGCAACAGGTGGATTTGCAGTTTACTGCAATATCTGAAGCTTAGCAGGACCTGCAGAAAACTGTTGAGATGATTCTACAAAATCTTCCAAAATGGCACTTTTTTTTTTTTGGTGGAATTATTTTTTAATTTATTTAAACACCTTGATTACATACATGATTGTGTTTGGGTTTCAGTCATGTAAAGAACACCACCCATCACCAGTGCAACATTCCCATCACCAATGTCCCAAGTCTCCCTTCGCCCCACCCGACCCCCGCCTGTACTCTAGACAGGCTCTCCATTTTCCTCATACATTCTCATTATTAGGACAGTTCAAAATGTAGTTATTTCCCTAACTAAACTCATCACTCTTTGTGGTGAGCTTCCTGAGGTGAGCTGGAACTTCCAGCTCTTTTCTCTTTTGTGTCTGAAAATTATTATTACAAGGGTGTCTTTCATTTTTCTTAAAACCCATAGATGAGTGAGACCATTCTGCGTTTTTCTCTCTCTCTCTGACTTATTTCACTCAGCATAATAGATTCCATGTACATCCATGTATAGGAAAATTTCATGACTTCATCTCTCCTGACAGCTGCATAATATTCCATTGTGTATATGTACCACTGTTTCTTTAGCCATTCGTCTGTTGAAGGGCATCTTGGTTGTTTCCAGAGTCTTGCTATGGTAAATAGAGCTGCAATGAATATAGGTGTAAGGAAGGGGTTTTTGTATTGTATTTTTGTGTTCTTAGGGTATATTCCTAGGAGTGGTATAGCTGGATCGTATGGGAGCTCGATTTCCAGTTTTTGGAGGAATCTCCATATCGCTTTCCATAAAGGTTGAACTAGACAGCATTCCCACCAGCAGTGGATAAGAGTTCCTTTCTCTCCACATCCCCGCCAACACTGTTTATTCTCATTCTTTGTGATGTGTGCCATTCTCTGGGGTGTGAGGTGGTATCTCAACGTTGTTTTGATTTGCATCTCCCTGATGATTAGTGATGTGGAGCATTTTTTTCATGTGTCTTTTGGCCATGTGTATTTCTTCTTTGTCAAAGTGTCTGTTCATTTCTTCTCCCCATTTTTTGATGGGGTTAGATGTTTTTTTCTTGTAAAGTTCTGTCAGTGCCTTGTATATTTTGGAGATTAGCCCCTTATCTGATGGGTATTGGGTGAATAGTTTCTCCCACTCAGTGGGTGGCTCTTGTATCCTGGGCACTATTTCCTTTGAGGTGCAGAAGCTTCTCAGCTTAATATATTCCCATCTGTTAATCTCTGCTTTCACTTGCTTGGAGAGTGCAGTTTCCTCCTTGAAGATGCCTGTAATGTCCTGTAGTGTTTTGCCTATGTGCTGTTCTATATATCTTATGGTTTTGGGGCTGATATCGAGGTCTTTAATCCATTTGGATTTTACCTTTGTACATGATGTTAGCTGGGGGTCTAAGTTTAATTTTTTGCAAGTGGCTATCCAATTGTGCCAACACCACTTGTTGAAGAGGCTTTCCCTGCTCCATTTAGGATTTCCTGCTCCTTTATCAAAAATTAGGTGGTTGTATCTCTGGGGAACATTTTCTGAGTATTCAAGCCTATTCCACTGATCTGAGGACCTATCCTTATTCCAATACCATGCTGTTTTGATAACTGTTGCTTTGTAGTACAGTTTAAAGTTGGGGAAAGTAATTCCTCCCATATTCTTTTTCCCAATGATTGCTTTAGCTATTCGAGGGTGTTTATTGTTCCAAATAAATTTTAAAAGTGTCTGATCCACTTCTTTGAAGAATGTCATGGGTATCTTTAGAGGGATGGCATTAAATCTGTATAATGCCTTGGGGAGTATTGACATTTTGATGATGTTAATCCTGCCAATCCATGAGCAGGGTATGCGTTTCCATTTCCGTGTGTCCTCTCTTATTTCTTGGAGCAGAGTTTTATAGTTTTCTTTGTATAGGTCCTTCACATATTTAGTCAAGTTGATTCCAAGATACTTGAGTTTGTGTGGCACTATTGTGAATGGGGTTGTTTTCTTAATGTCCATTTCATCCTTATTACTATTGGTATATAGAAAGGCCATTGATTTTTGTGTGTTAATTTTGTAGCCTGCCACCTTGCTATATGAGTCTATTGTTTCTAGAAGCTTTTTGATAGAGTCTTTAGGGTTTTCTAAGTAGAGTATCATGTCATCTGCAAACAGTGAGAGCTTGACTTCTTCCTTTCCTATCTGGATTCCCTTGATATCCTTTTCTTGCCTAATCGCTATAGCAAGTACTTCCAGTGCTATGTTGAATAGGAGTGGTGAGAGAGGACAGCCTTGTCTTGTGCCATAATTTAGAGGGAAGGCTTTCAGTTTTTCTCCATTGAGGATAATATTTGCCACTGGCTTGTGGTAGATGGCCTTCACTATATTGAGAAAGGTTCCCTCCATTCCCATCTTGCTGAGAGTTTTGATCAAGAATGGGTGTTGGACCTTATCAAATGCTTTCTCTGCATCTATTGATATGATCATGTGGTTTTTATTTTTCTTGTTATTGATGTTGTGTATTATGTTGATAGATTTACGGATGTTAAACCAGCCTTGCATTCCTGGGATGAAACCTACTTGATCGTAGTGGATGATCTTCTTAACGAGGCATTGAATCCTATTTGCCAGGATTTTGTTGAGGATCTTTGCATCTGCATTCATCAGTGATATTGGTCTGTAATTTTCTTTTTTGGTAGCGTCTCTGTCTGGTTTAGGTATCAAGGTGATGTTGGCTTCATAAAAGCTATTTGGAAGTGTTTCTGTTTGTTCAATTTCATGAAAGAGTCTTGCCAAGATTGGCAGTAGTTCCTCTTGGAAAGTTTGATAGAATTCATTAGTGAATCCATCTGGACCTGGGCTTTTGTTTTTCGGCAGACATTTGATTACTGTTTTAATTTCATCAATGGTGATGGGGGTGTTTAGATATGCTACATCCTCTTCCTTCAACCGTGGAAGATTATAAGAGTCCAAGAATTTATCCATTTCTTCCAGGTTCTCATTTTTAGTGGCGTAGAGTTTTTCAAAGTAGTTTCTGATTACCCTTTGAATCTCTGTCATATCAGTAGTGATCTCTCCTTTTTCATTCCTGATACGAGTTATCAAGTTTCTCTCTCTCTCTTTCTTTGTTAGGTTTGCCAGTGGTCTATCAATCTTGTTTATTTTTTCAAAGAACCAACTTCTGCTTTCGTTGATCTTTCGGATTGTTTTTTGAGTTTCCACTTCGTTGATTTCTGCTCTCAGCTTTGTTATTTCCTTCTGTCTTCCTATTCTTGGGTCCTTTTGTTGAGCATTTTCTAGTTCTATTAGCTGTGTCATTAAGCTACTCAGGTAAGCTCCTTCTTCCTTCCTGATGTGTGCTTGCAAAGCTATAAATTTTCCTCTCAGTACTGCTTTTGCTGTGTCCCATAAGTTCTGAGAGTTTGTGTCTTGATTGTCATTTGTTTCCAGGAACCTTTTGATTTCCTCCTTGATTTCATCTCGGACCCACTGGTTATTGAGCATGAGGCTGTTTAACTTCCAGGTGTTAAAGTGTTTCTTCTGAGTCCCTTTGGAGTTCACAAATAATTTCAGAGCCTTGTGGTCAGCGAAGGTAGCCTGCAAAATTTCTATCCTCTTGATCTTATGGAGGTATGTTTTATGTGCCAGCATGTAGTCTATCCTGGAGAATGTCCCATGTACATTGGAGAAGAATGTGTATCCAGGTTTCTGGGGATGGAGTGTCCTATATATATCCACTAGGCCTCTTTCTTCCATTTCTCTCCTCAGGTCTAGTATATTCTTGTTGGGTTTCAGTCTGGTTGACCTGTCCAGTGTTGACAAAGCCGTGTTAAGGTCCCCCACAATTATTGTGTTGTTGTTGATATTATTTTTCAGATTTGTCAACAGTTGTATTAAATATTTTGCTGGCCCCTCATTCGGTGCATATATGTTTAGGAGAGTGAATTCTTCCTGCTCTACGTACCCCTTGATTAATATAAAATGTCCGTCTTTGTCCCTTACAACCTTCCTGAGTATAAAGTTTGCATTATCTGATATTAGTATGGCCACTCCAGCTTTTTTATGGGTGTTGTTTGCTTGGATAACTTTTCTCCAGCCTTTTATTTTGAGTCTATGTTTGTTCTGACTATTCAGGTGCATTTCTTGTAGGCAGCAGAAGGTTGGATTGAGTTTTTTGATCCATTTAGCCACTCTGTGTCTCTTAACTGGTGCATTTAGTCCATTGACGTTGAGAGAAAGAATTGTCCTGGGATTTAACGCCATCTTTATTTCAAAATTTGGTGTGTCTTTTGGGTAGTCTTGTCTTAGATTAGGTCTTTCAGTTTTTCTCTTAAGACTGGTTTTGTGTCTGTGAAGTTTCTGAGCTGTTTTTTGTCTGTGAAACCATGTATTCTTCCATCAAACCGGAAAGTGAGTTTTGCTGGGTATAGTATTCTGGGTGAAGCATTCATTTCATTCAGTCTTGTCACAATATCCCACCACTGCTTTCTGGCATTGAGCGTTTCTGGTGACAGGTCTGCTGTAAATCTCAGGGAAGCTTGCTTGAACATGATTTCCCCTTTTGATCTTGCTGTTTTCAGAATTCTGTCTCTATCTGTGGGATTTGTCATTGTGACTAGGATGTGTCTTGGGGTGGTTTTTCTGGGGTCTCTTTTGGTTGGTACTCTTCGGGCATGCAGGATTTGATCACATATATTCTTTAGCTCTGGAAGTTTCTCTTTAATGATGTTCTTGACCATTGATTCTTCCTGGAAATTTTCTTCCTGGGTCTCTGGGACTCCAATGATTCTTAAGTTGCTTCTGTTGATCTTATCATAGACTTCTATTTTCGTCTGTTCCCATTCTTTGACTAATTTTTCCATTGTCTGCTCATTTGCTTTAAGTTTTTTGTCCAATCTCTCCTGCTGTATGGAATTGTTATGTATCTCATCTTCCACAGCACCAAGTCTATACTCAGCTTCTGATACCCTGTCCCAGAGCTTATCCATTTTGTCATTCACTTCGTTTACTGACTTTTTCAGTCCTGTTAGTTGACATGTTATTTCAGTTTGGAGTTTTGTCATTTCTGCCTTCATATTTTCTTGGTTCTTATTAGTGTTCTGTTCAACTCGATCCATGGTTTCTTGGAGTCTGTTGAGCACCTTCCATATTGCTAGTCTAAAGTCCTTATCTGAGAGGTTGATTAGTTGTTCAGTCATTATCTGGTCCTCAGAATTGTCATCTTCATTCTCTATGTCTGATGCTGGCCTACGTTGTTTCCCCATTGTCACACTTGTATTGTGGGTTTTTCTACGTGTTGTGGTGGTATTCATTGTCTATATGATGTAGGCAGCACACTCCTCTGGCTCCTCCCTTTCTGGATGGGCTGACTTGCCTCTAAGGGAGGGGAGTCCTCCGTGGATGAAGCCTCACACTGGGACAAATCTTAGGCCCGAGCATGCAACAGAGAAGACAGTCCAGAGAGAAATGTTTGCTTCTGTGATATAGCGCCGTTCTTAGTGTGATTTTTCCTTCTTGTTGCAATGGAGTTCTTTCCTTAGAAAGAGTGCACGGCCGCTCCGCTTTGCTACGCGGCCGTGCTCCTCTGAGCCTCTTTTTGCCCCACTCGCAAGAGTTTCACGCAAGAGGACAGTAGACAGACATAGACAGGTCACACTCACAGTCTTTCACAGCTGAGCCCCACTGGGCCGGTGTACTTTCGCGGATTTTCCCCGCCTGGTGTCACACACAGGGAGCCAGCTTTTGCAACGGTTAGCCGGTTTTTATGCTCTGAAGTCCCTCCCTGAAAATGGCGTCTGGGCGAGCGAGGTTTCTGGAGGCTCTTTTTGCCCCACTCGCAAGAGTTTCACGCAAGAGGACAGTAGACAGACATAGACAGGTCACACTCACAGTCTTTCACAGCTGAGCCCCACTGGGCCGGTGTACTTTCGCGGATTTTCCCCGCCTGGTGTCACACACAGGGAGCCAGCTTTTGCAACGGTTAGCCGGTTTTTATGCTCTGAAGTCCCTCCCTGAAAATGGCGTCTGGGCGAGCGAGGTTTCTGGAGGCTCTTTTTGCCCCACTCGCAAGAGTTTCATGCAAGAGGACAGTAGACAGACATAGACAGGTCACACTCACAGTCTTTCACAGCTGAGCCCCACTGGGCCGGTGTACTTTCGGGAGCCAGCTTTTGCAAAGGTTAGCCGGTTTTTATGCTCTGAAGTCCCTCCCTGAAAATGGCGTCTGGGTGAGCGAAGTTTCTGGAGGCTCTTTTTGCCCCACTCGCAAGAGTTTCACGCAAGAGGACAGTAGACAGACATAGACAGGTCACACTCACAGTCTTTCACAGCTGAGCCCCACTGGGCCGGTGTACTTTCGCGGATTTTCCCTGCCTGGTGTCACACACAGGGAGCCAGCTTTTGCAAAGCTTAGCCAGTTTTTATGCTCTGAAGTCCCTCCCTGAAAATGGCGTCTGGGCGAGGGAGGTTTCTGGAGGCTCTTTTTGCCCCACTCGCAAGAGTTTCACGCAAGAGGACAGTAGACAGACATAGACAGGTCACACTCACAGTCTTTCACAGTTGAGCCCCACTGGGCCGGTGTACTTTCGCGGATTTTCCCCGCCTGGTGTCACACACAGGGAGCCAGCTTTTGCAAAGGTTAGCCGGTTTTTATGCTCTGAAGTCCCTCTACTCTGTGTCTCTTAACTGGTGCATTTAGTCCATTGACGTTGAGAGAAAGAATTGTCCTGGGATTTAACGCCATCTTTATTTCAAAATTTGGTGTGTCTTTTGGGTAGTCTTGTCTTAGATTAGGTCTTTCAGTTTTTCTCTTAAGACTGGTTTTGTGTCTGTGAAGTTTCTGAGCTGTTTTTTGTCTGTGAAACCATGTATTCTTCCATCAAACCGGAAAGTGAGTTTTGCTGGGTATAGTATTCTGGGTGAAGCATTCATTTCATTCAGTCTTGTCACAATATCCCACCACTGCTTTCTGGCATTGAGTGTTTCTGGTGACAGGTCTGCTGTAAATCTCAGGGAAGCTTGCTTGAACATGATTTCCCCTTTTGATCTTGCTGTTTTCAGAATTCTGTCTCTATCTGTGGGATTTGTCATTGTGACTAGGATGTGTCTTGGGGTGGTTTTTCTGGGGTCTCTTTTGGTTGGTACTCTTCGGGCATGCAGGATTTGATCACATATATTCTTTAGCTCTGGAAGTTTCTCTTTAATGATGTTCTTGACCATTGATTCTTCCTGGAAATTTTCTTCCTGGGTCTCTGGGACTCCAATGATTCTTAAGTTGTTTGTGTTGATCTTATCATAGACTTCTATTTTCATCTGTTCCCATTCTTTGACTAATTTTTCCATTGTCTGCTCATTTGCTTTAAGTTTTTTGTCCAATCTCTCCTGCTGTATGGAATTGTTATGTATCTCATCTTCCACAGCACCAAGTCTATTCTCAGCTTCTGATACCCTGTCCCAGAGCTTATCCATTTTGTCATTCACTTCGTTTACTGACTTTTTCAGTCCTGTTAGTTGACATGTTATTTCAGTTTGGAGTTTTGTCATTTCTGCCTTCATATTTTCTTGGTTCTTATTAGTGTTCTGTTCAACTCGATCCATGGTTTCTTGGAGTCTGTTGAGCATCTTCCATATTGCTAGTCTAAAGTCCTTATCTGAGAGGTTGATTAGTTGTTCAGTCATTATCTGGTCCTCAGAATTGTCATCTTCATTCTCTATGTCTGATGCTGGCCTACGTTGTTTCCCCATTGTCACACTTGTATTGTGGGTTTTTCTACGTGTTGTGTTGGTATTCATTGTCTATATGATGTAGGCAGCACACTCCTCTGGCTCCTCCCTTTCTGGATGGGCTGACTTGCCTCTAAGGGAGGGGAGTCCTCCGTGGATGAAGCCTCACACTGGGTCAAATCTTAGGCCCGAGCATGCAACAGAGAAGACAGTCCAGAGAGAAATGTTTGCTTCTGTGATATAGCGCCGTTCTTAGTGTGATTTTTCCTTCTTGTTGCAATGGAGTTCTTTCCTTAGAAAGAGTGCACGGCCGCGTAGCAAAGCGGAGCGGCCGTGCTCCTCTGGAGCCTCTTTTTGCCCCACTTGCAAGAGTTTCACGCAAGAGGACAGTAGACAGACATAGACAGGTCACACTCACAGTCTTTCACAGTTGAGCCCCACTGGGCCGGTGTACTTTCGCGGATTTTCCCCGCCTGGTGTCACACACAGGGAGCCGGCTTTTGCAAAGCTTAGCCGGTTTTTATGCTCTGAAGTCCCTCCCTGAAAATGGCGTCTGGGCGAGCGAGGTTTCTGGAGCCTCTCCTTGCCCCACTCACAAGAGTTTCACGCAAGAGGACAGTAGACAGACATAGACAGGTCACACTCACAGTCTTTCACAGTTGAGCCCCACTGGGCCGGTGTACTTTCGCGGATTTTCCCCGCCTGGTGTCACACACAGGGAGCCCCAAAATGGCACTCTTAACAGGTCAAGTGAACCCTGGATTCTAAAAGGATTGCAAAAAAAAAAAAAAAAAAAAGTAAGTAAAAATAAAGAAAAATGTTAAAAGAGAGATAAATTGAATAAATGAAGGAGAGAAATGAATGTTAAAAAAGACAAATGATTAAGAGAAATTTATTAAAAAAGAGATTTAGTTTTGAGAGAAAAGATTCAGAAAATAATTTGAGCAAAAGAGAAAAAAAGACAGAAAAAAATGAACAAAAGAGATTTATATACAGAAACAAAGAGAAAAATGAGCAAAAGAGATTTATTATATATAGAAAGGAAACTTAGGGAAAGACAAAGAATTTTAAATAAAAATTTAATAATAATTGATTTTATTAATCAATAATAATTAATAATTAACTTTATTAACAATTTTATTAATAATTAATAATTAATAAAATTTAGATAGAGAAAGAAAATGAAAAATTTTGATAACTGCACAACTGTTCTCTATCAGTAGGAAGCAGCTAGAAAGAATTCATTGCCTCTTTACCCTAAAGAATTGGAGTATTTCAATGTCTTAAACTAGATATAGGCTTGATAAAAAATTACAAAGTTAATGTTTTGTTCCTTAAACACTATTTCATTTCTTTCCTACATCTCTCTCTCAGCTTTGGAGCTTTCAAATAAACTGTCAAGGAGAGAAATGGAGCTGACAATCATCATGGCTGTTACAGAAGACCATCACCTGACTGAACTCCACTGACTGCTGAGTATAACTCCCCATATAATTAAAAAAAAAACACATAAAAGGTGGAAATGCTGATGTAATGGAATTGGGCTTGGACACACCCCTTGATAACTCCACTGTAATGGCAGTTTAACCTGGACACACCCCTGAACATGCCCCTGGACATGCTCCTGGACATGATCCTGTCATGCTGGGTATAAATGGAAAACTTGGACAGCTGGTGGGGGGATGCAGATTAGTGACCAGAGCAGTGCCTGCTGGTCCACAGAGAGGTAGAGATAAAGCATCTGTGAGATATTGCCTGCTTTGTATCTATCCCTTTGTCTTTCTTGATCCTGGGCCTCCCCTCTATACCTTTGGCCAGTGAATTTCCATTTCTCTATCTCCACCTTCCTCTGAAACCCATAGATGATAGCAGCAAACATAAAACTTCAGGAAATGATACCTGGTTTCTACCCTTGCCCTCTATCACTCAATCCTGGGTGGGCAGTCACTACATCCAACTAATGAGGTATTCACATCTAAGCAAAGGCCTCTCCATAACAGAGAGCATAGTTCATCTGCATTTTGTGGATTACATGCTAATAGTAGCTATGCTGAAACAAGATTTGGAATGAAGAAGTGATTTATTTTGCTCATGATAGAATGTATAATGTAAAACCAGATGGAAACCAGGAATACACCAAGACATGGCACAACCATGAAAGTCATCTAAAACGCCGTCTGACTCAGGGCTTCAATAAATCAAAATCATCTATGTCAAGGGCTCTTGAGGAACAGTTGTTCTGTTTCATTTGTCTGTGTCTATTTTCTGCCCCCTCGCCACATGCGGGAAAGTTGTTACTCTTAAGGCTGAGTTAACTTAGTTTCACCCTCCAAGTAATTTTCTCTGATAAATTACTTTCATATTACCAGAAGAAAAATATTTGGGAACTGTACATAATGAGTGAAACATAGACAGTCTTTCTTTTTCTATTATGCAGTGGGCTCTATCTTATAGCCAGTCTCTTAACCATGACCAGCTCAGAACTTCCTTCTGCATGTTGGGCAGACATCATGCTCAGTGAGAGTATGGAGGAACTAAATGCAGAACTCTAACTATTGTTTGGAGCCTGAGAACTAAATGCAGCCAGGGCTGCATGGTAAGGGTAAATGGTGTTGATTCCTGGAGAAAGATTTGTTTGGACACATAATTAATTGGTCATCTGAAAGGAGAAGCCTAACTGATGCCTTTTTCCTAGTGCAATTGATTTTCATAACCTAAAACTATCTTCTCTTCTCATTTATTGCTAGTCAATGTCTCCACTCAAGCATTCCCCAAGTATAAAAACTATGAGTCACATTATATTTTTCCCTTCTCACCATCCTTGTACTGTCAAATCCAGTTAATTCAATATCCAAAATATTTCTGTTCTGTAATATACACAACCTTAACTTCAAATGTCATTTGCCAAGACAGGTTCAGAAAAGTTATTCCACATATTTTTTTCATACAACACTATCAATAAAATGTACAATTTATGAATGTTATTTTTGCATGCTTACTTTATTTAATCCATTCATTAAAATGTAGTATGTACTTCCAAATATAAAATAAAGGATGGGGTTAATGTGAAAGACTTTTTTATGTTTTAATAACTTCAAAAGACTATCATACAGTAATTTGACAAAATAGGGATTGATTTACAGTCATTATTATTACTAGATAATATTTTTGGAGGCCATATCTGGCAGTGACTGGGAATACACTCAGTACATAGTACTTAGGGGTAGTTCTCACCATGCTTGAATGATTATATGGTACCAGCGATTGAACCAGGTATCCAGCCCTTTGAGTCATCAACCCAACCTTTAATAATCAATCTTAACCCTGGGGCCTTCAAATCAACCTAATGATCTCATTTACATTATTTGAATCCTGTATGAAAAAATATTCTAGAGTCAACTGTAGACAATTAGTGGAATATATAAATTCCAAAGATAAGTGAAGAAGTTTCATGAAAACCCACATCATTCCTCATTAGTTCTCTGATGCCCAAGAATGCAATTAAAACTAATATACAGAACTAGATGATGAAAGGAGATCAAGTAATATGCATGATACCACTTCAGTAACAATATTGCGAACCACCATGTCTGAAAGAGAAAAAAGAATAGTAAGGTAAGAAAAATGTCTGCTACAAAGAAAAGCAAGAGAGTGGACATAGGATAGAAAGGAACCTGGAGACTTGGTGTCTGGAAATGTGTACTGGGGAAGTGTTGTACAGTGTATGACTGCATCTTTCTTTAGCTATGTAGCATTCTATTATATCACACACACACACACACACATATATATATATACACACACACCACATCTTCATGATCCACTTGTTTGTTGTTGGACATCTAGGTTGATTCCAAATCTTAGCTATTGCACTGAGTGCTGCAATGAATAGCAGTGTGCAGACATTCTTTTGGATGAATTTTTTTCTGTTCTGGAGATAGATGCCCAAAAGAGTGATCTGATAGGGTTTTTACATTTTGTGGAGTTAACCCTGGTGAATAGTTTGTATATCATACATATCAAACCTTTATCTGATGTGTTGAATGCAAAAATACTCTCCCATTCAGTTAGCTGCCTTCTAATTTTAGCCCATTTCTTTTGCCATATGGAAATGTTTTAGTTTGATGTAGTCCCATTTAATTAGATTTGATGCTATAGCCCTTGCCATTGGCATCCTATCATCGAAGACTTCTTTGAAGTATAAGTCTTGGAGTGTTCTATGTTTTACTTAATGAATTTTATGGATTCAGGTCTGATCTCAAGATCTTTAATCCACTTTGAATTGACTTTTGTGTAAGGTGTTATGTATGAATCAATCTTTAATTCTTTTACACGTGGTTATCTAATGGTTCCAACATCATTTGATGAAGATACTGTCTTTGTTCCAATTCAAATTCTTGGCTTCTTTTTCAAATATTAGTTGACCATATACTTGGGGGTTTGTGGATATTCTTTTCTGACTCATTGGTCTGAGAATTTGTTACAATACCAGGCTGCTTTGTAGTAGAGCTTCAAATTCAGTACTGAGATGCCATCCAGTTTCTTGTTTTTCAATATGTATTTGGCTATCTTAGATCTTTTATGGTTCCACACGAACTTTATAATTGATTGTTCTAAGTCCTTGAAGAATGTTGTCTGAATTTGAATAGGGATTGCATTGAATCTATATAGTAGGTTAGTTACAATGTTCATTTTATTATTAATTATAGATCAATAGGACTAAATTAAAGTCATGAAAATGCTCTTTGAATTAAAAAGTGACTCACTTGGAACAGAACTGCTAGAACTGTAAATAAAGATGCTATCCTAGGCTTCATCCTATGACTTGTGCAAATGCCAAGATCTTTAGTTAGAGGCCTGATTCTATCATCCACAATTGAGTGTAAAGTTTCCTGGCACCATAAAAAGTCCTTGGAGTGTGAAAATGAGCATGTGCGGAGCATGTAGTTATTCCCATGACAGTATGCTTCAAGGGCGTAGAAACCCTGTATCTCTTAGGCCAAGGGAATTCCCTTTCTAATTTCCCCATTTACTGTGCCTATGCAAAACAAAACAAAACAAAACAAAAACAAAAACAAACCTTGCCACACCGGCCTCCCCTTCCTTTTTTGTAGATTCTGGTTTTGGTCTTTTGTTTGATTTTTGTTCCTTTCTTGTTTTGTTTATTTTGTTGCTGTTTGTTTTTGTTTTGTTTTGTTTTCTGTTATGTTTTTCTTTTTTTCCCTTTCTTCTTTATAAATTATATTTATGACCTCTCGGACTCCTCCCAGTTTTCTTTGATTGTTTGTTGTTTTATCTTTTTTTTTTTTTTTCAAACAAAACCACATACCTTGAATCATCTTATTCTGCCTCGTAAATTGAGGGAAAAAATGGATGGTATTAGCACCAAACAGTCAAATGAACATTGAATAGAAATAAAAAATGATCAGACTGAAACGCCAAACCCAAAGTCAATGACAACAGAATCAATACCCAATCTTCAACAAGCTATACACAGAAGATACTAGTTATACTAGCAGTCTTGGGGGGCAAAGGTGGGGGATGATGGGAACAGAGGTGGAGGGAAGACAACACTGGTGGTGAGAATACCTCTGATTCAATGTCACTATGTACCTTAAATATTACTGTGAATGATTTGTAATTCACATTGGTCACAATAAAAATTAATTTTTTTTCAAAAAAGTGACACTGATTAGAATTAATGTAACTTATAAGAGATTAAGATCCAGAATATGTAAAGAAGTCACACAATTCAAAAAGAAAAAATCAAACAACCCAACTAAAGATGGGCAAAGAAATTGAATAAAAGTATTTTTCAAAGAGGATATTCAAATGGCAATAAAGATATAAACAGAAACTCACTATCACTAGTCATAAGGAAATACAAATTTTAAAAACACAATAAGATACTATTTCACATTAGAGAAACAATGAAAGAAAGAAAACAGAAAATAATAAATTTGACAGGGATGTGGAGAGTTTCTAACACTTGTTCTATTAGTGGGATGTACTCATGTGTATAACAGTATAGTGGTTCATCAAAAATAAAAAATATAATTATTATACAAACCATAAATTTACTTCAGATACATATGCATATATGAAAGAATTAAAAACAGGAACTTGAACAAATGTTTGAATATTCATGTTTGCAGCAGAATTATTTAGCTATTTTCAATAGTCAAAAGAAGTGGAAGCATTCTAAATGTATATAGAATGGATAAATAGATAACTAATGTATAATATATCTATGCAATGGAATACAATTTAATCATACATCAGAAGAAAATTTTGATATGTTTTTAACATTAATGAGGACATTGTGTTTTTGAAATAAGTCAGTCACAAAAGGGCTGATCCTAGTATGTCAGGTACTTAAGACTAGTCAAATTTGGAAACACAGTAGAATTGTGTTCTCTACAAAACTGATGGAGGGACATATGGGAGTTATTGTTGAACAGATATAGTTTTTCTGTTTTGCAAGATAGAAAAAGTTCCAGAGATGGATAGTAGCGATGAATGCATGGAATGTACCTATATTCAATGCCAATGAATTTTGCTCTTGAAAGTGACTATGATGGAAAATTTTGTTATGACTTTAAAAATATTAGGAAAGGCAAAGTCCTAACAAAAACAAAATTCAAACACTTATGCAATAAGATAGCTGTTACAATAAGCAAACTCCTCCCTCCAATGATGGGGAAGTTTAAATTAAATTAAGAGGCAAATTAGACTTTATTGTTGAAGATTTCATGAAAGAGAATTATTCCAAGGATCAATGACAGAGCAAAGGAAGGCTTGGGCTTTTTCTGGGGAACCTTGAAGCAACTTACTTTGACCTGTCTAGTTCTTTATGGGTGATTATGAACCCAGACAAATTTCTCAAAACCATTGTGAAAAGAAAATAGAATGAGGGGCCGGGCGGTGGCGCTAGAGGTAAGGTGCCTGCCTTGCCTGAGCTAGCCTTGGACTGACCGCAGTTTGATCCCCCGTCGTCCCATATGGTCCCCCAAGCCAGGAGCAACTTCTGAGCGCATAGCCAGGAGTAACCCCTGAGCGTTACCGGGTGTGGCCCAAAAACCAAAAAAAAAAAAAAAAGAATGAAGAAAATATGGCTGGAGTTTGTTTCTCTGATGTTTGGAGTGATGCATCTAAGCAGGTGATCTACCAGATCCATCATGATCAAAAGTGCTCTCTAGAGCCCAATCTACTATGTAATTCATACTTAAGTCTACATTCTGGTGGGACTGAAGGTTAAGGGAAAAAGGGACTAGTCAAGGGAGAAAGGAATCAGACAAGTATTTACTTTGAACTATTGGATTTTTCCTTCCATATTGTGTTTGTTTCTAGTTTTATGCCCTACTCTAAGATGGGCTCAAGACCTAGATGACAAAATGTTATTCTCTGGGGAGGGAGAACACTCAGATTCTGAGGATGTCTGAGCTATAGACAGGGAAGCAAGTCAACATCCTCTGGAGGGTCTCACATGAACCTGATTTAAGGATACTGTCAGTGGCATTGGCCACACCCTTGGTGACTCAGTCAGGAGAAACTGCCTGTGGGTGTGACCCACAAAAGCACTTCAACCTGCCTTGTGAGTTGCCCACCCACTGTTCCTGATCCTACCTAGTAAAACTGGCCCCTCACCCTGGAAAATGCCATAGACCTGAGGGAGGCCAAGAAAATGTCTGGCTTAGCTCCCAGCTGCAGCACCTTGACCCACAAATACCTCTATACTTCTTTGAGGATTCCAATGTTCTATGAGTAAAGTGGCACCTTCTTCCACCAACTCCTCTTGAAGATTTCTGGAGTAGTTCAATTAAGGAGAGAATAGAGATGAGGCTAATAGTAGGACATTGCCTTTTACTAATAGTTGCCTGGAAGCTATGTCTGTATCCTAGCTCATTCATCATGGGCTAGGCAATCACTCAGTGGAATGGGCTAAGCCAGTGTTCCCCAAAATGGCCATTTTGCCCTATCCCAGAGCACTGGAATGATCCAGGGGAGGTTGTAGTGGTTTGGGTGCAAATGTAGTTGGTGGGGAGATACTTTCCATTTATTTGCTTATAAAAGGTAGATTTCTGGGGTGGGGTAGGAGGAAGGAGGCACTGAGTAAAATTCTATTTCTGTAAAGGGGAAAGTAGGCCAGATATGTTTAGGGATCTCGGGAGATCTAGATCATGAAAAGTTACCACTGGAGTGAAATGGAGCCAAATATCAATATTAGAGAAGAACAATAGTCATCGTCCCAAAGCCTCAAGATAAGGGCTATATGTCCACAGATTGCTCTTCTGAAGTTTGGCAAATAAAATTGCCACAGGATACTGGCTCTAGAGAGGCCTTTGTTGTTCATTCTGGCACCATTGGTCTGCATCTTTCTTCCCTGTTATTGTCCTATGAAAACCCCTTCTTGTGATCATGCACATAAGACTGTTGTTTGAGATAAGTTGGCCATCATCCAACCAGTTGCTGGTGGACAAAAAAAGCTCTTTCTCAGCTCATCATCGTCTCTCCTTTGGTTTGCTCTTGAGTGGCAGTAAAACCTTCTTCATTATGGGGATAAGGAATTCTCTCCATCCCCACTACCATGGACTTATAGCTCTGACCTTTACATCACTTCTGTTGTTTCACCAACTTTTCCTAAGCTTTCTGTATCACCCCTTGGCTCTTCCTGCAAAGGAGTTTCTTGGCCTCCAGTTCTGCTATTATTGCTTAAATCTTCTTTTTTGGGAAGAACACTCTTGCTTGAATTTTTTAAGCATTACTTCACAGTGGGAAGATGGAGTAGGGAGATAATATGGAATGAAAATGCCTGGGAGCAAATACTATTTTGTGATTTCCTGAGGATTTCTAATCAAATTTCTAATCTGATTTTTTCTTATCAGTTTAGTGAGGCTAAGAATAGCACTTATCTCCTAGGAGAAAGGTACAATGCTACACTGTTTCACACTGTGCCTAATAGCCAATGTACACGGAGTGGAAATTTTTCTTGTAAGAAATTAAGAAAAGATCTCAGCAGACAGAATGAGTCAGAGCCTGCACCCTCTCTGAGTCAGGTATGCCACAATATTAGATACAAAAAAAATACTAGTGTCCATCTGGAATAAGAATTGAGTCAGTATAAACATGGCCTCTACTGTGTTACAGAATTCTTTCTAAGCTCTGAGAAAAGTGAAGAGATGAGGAGGGGACAGAAAAGGGAAAAAGATCACAAAGCTTGTGGTAAAACTCAACCCTACTTTTTAAAGCCTCTGTTTCATCTAGTCCCCATGGAAATCTAGGAAAGTGGGTCTTACTTTTGTCTTTATACAAAAATTAAAAGAAGGCAAGTCAGTACTTTAAATAAGATAGAGGAAGGTCATGTAAATTATGGTGATAGTAATGAGATAAAGCTAACTTTTAAGTATTTACTGTCAAGCGTTATAAATGCTTTGTATTTATTCATTTGATCATTAAACCATTCCTGAACAGAGCTATTTTTGTCATTATTTTACAAATTAGAATACAAAGATAAAACAAACTTTAACAAAGACACAAAAATAATAGTACAGCAGGTGAGTCACTTGCCTTCCATGAAGTTGAGCCAGATTCAGTCTCTAGCATCCCATATGTAAACCCAAGACCACTCAGAATGATCTCTTAGTACAGAGCCCTAGACACAGCTGGTGTAGCAAAAATAAAATAAAATAAGAAATAATAAAATAAAATAATGAGAATAAAAAGGCAGTTGCTAGCAAGGGAATCATTTAGGACAGGAATCAAGATAGTCTTGCCCACATTTCAGCAAACTTTTTCTATAAAAGGGCCATATATGATATGCCTTAGGGTTTGCAAAATATGTCATTCCTGCCACAAAAATTCAACTTTCTCATTGTAGTGCAGAAGTGGCAATAGACAAAGCATTGCACTGGTGATGGAGGATGTTCTTTTTGTGGCTGAAATCCAACTACAGTCTTGTTTGTAATTATGGTGTTTAAATAAAGATATTTAAAAAAAGAAAGAGAATAGAGAATTAAGAAAATGAAAAAAGAAGAAGTGAGAGTTCACTAGCAGTTAAAAAACAATGACAAAAATGAGCATGATTATGTTCCAATAAAACTTTATTTATGAGACAAGCATTGAACCAGCTTAACCCAAAGGTCAAAGATGGTTATACTCTTTACTGAACTATCAAAGCTCTGAGAAATAATATTACACGCATTAATAAAATGTTAAACAATTCCATGGCCTTTTCAATATGACTGAGAAGATAATTCATTAACAGTGCAACTTACTTATGGAAGCATACCATATATCAGGTAATATCACAATTACTTGGAATAACCCAATGAACAAAATAAATGGGAAACACCTCCTTTTGTAAGAATTTAGATACAATTGGATATAAAAATAATAAACTTGATACAAAGCTGAATTTTACCAAATGTTAAAAAACTGGTATGTGCTCTGCTAAAGAAATGGCATATGGTAAGAGCAATGTGAGCACAAAGTGTGGGATGGTAAGTGAAAGTCTGACAAGAAAAGATGACATTTTATCAAAGGCCTAGAGAATGAGAAGAAATAAACCCTGCTAAAGTTTCTTGAAGAAGAGTTTTTCTGGTGGAGAGATTGGCCAGTGCAAAGTCCCAAAGCATACCTGGTTTGCTGAACTGATAACTTGAGTGCACTGGGTGAGGCAGTGAAAGAACCAAGGTGAATGTGAATTCACCACAGCCAATGTGAAGCTAATTTGGGAGGACCCCCAAAGCATGATGAAGTCTTTTACCTTTACTGTCAGAGGCTCTGGGACAGATAGGAGTGGCCTCAGCCAATAAAGTATCTTTCTGCAGTGTTGTGGGTGTGGGACTGGATTTGGGGGGAATAGTGACCTCAAACTCAGATTCCCAGATTGGTTTGACTTCAATATTAATTATAGTCAATTATTGGCAATACAATTAATCTTCCTATGCTTCGTTTTACTTCCATAAAATGAGATAATTGATTTTAAATAACAACATAGTTATTTAAAAAAAGAGAATATTTAGGCAAACTTTTCAATACAATGTTAGAAAAATAGTAAATACCAAATGAGAAAATCATTTTAATAGTGAAGTTAAATAAATTAAATTGCTTATCTTCTAGGAAAACTTACTATTTTACTGTGAAAGCTGGGTGTATGTTTACAAAAGGATACAGGCTTATATAAATGACTGTATTCTCACCTTCAACAAGTGGAGGGCTTACACCCACCTCCAGGCATTTTCACTCTTTAAGAGGGACATTTAGGGGCCACGGCTGTGGCACAGTGGTAGAGCTTTTGCCTTGCACACAGCTGACCTAGATTGACCGTGGTTCAATCCCCCAGCATCTCATATGATCCCCCAAGCCAAGAGCTATTTCTGAGCACAGAGCCAGGAATAACCCCTGAGCATCATCGGGTGTGGCTCCCCGCAAACTCCCCTCAAAAAGAGGGAAATTTACTCTTCTGCAAATTGAAGCAGTTTCTGATATTTCTCCATAGAATATAAGGTCCTTGAAGAATTGAGATGTTTTCTGATAATTTAAAATTCTCAATGATGACTGAAAAAGAAAGAGATACAACAAGATATTGTTAATCATAAAAATAAGGTATTTTACTTACCTATTAACAATAATGGCATAAGAACTTGTGCCAAAGCTTAAACATTCACTACTTTAGATAGATTCCCAAAATCAGAGATCTGGAAAGTAGCATTATTTGGGTCAATATGATAGCGAAGATATCTGAAGCCTTGGCTGGGACTGTTTCTAAGGTTACTCACCTACCAAGCTGTTGATAAGACATCTCAGCATCACGAGTCTCTACATAGGTTTCTTGGTCCTTATGACATGCAGTTGGAGTTTCCCAAGTGAGTAAATATAAGAATGATGAAGAGGAAGCTACATTACCTTCTGTTCTCTAACCTCAGAAATGATACACTTCTACTTCCTTCACAGGATATATTCATCAGAAGCACGTCACAAAATTATACCCACACTCCAAAAAAGAATTAAACCCCGTCTCTTACTGGTGACAGTTTCAAAAAGTGTGGACATAGTTTTAAAACTAAGTGCACATTTTATGTGAGTTTAGAACAAAATATTAGTTTTTAGGTAGTGCTAATGGGTATTTATAAAGGTAGTTAAAATATGAGGCAAGAGTGATAGTATAGTTGGTAGGCTGCCTTGCACATGACCAGCCAACCAGATTCAATCCAAAGCAACCCATTTTGTTCCCCAAGCCTTCCAGGGGTAATTTCTGAGTGCAGAGCCAGAAGTTTCTGAGCACTTACAGATGTGGTCTCAAAACAAAACAAAACAAACAAACAAAAAGTGGTCAAAATATGACCTCCATTATAAATACAGAGCAAGGACCCAATATTTAGCATTACTAATCATTGAGAGATCCAATTGAGAACTTGGGGAACAAAGGGCTATTTTATCAGTCAGAAGTGAATGGTGAAATAATTTGACCAATTCAGGTGAAAGAAAACCAACCTTTATAAATTGCAAAGCAATAACTCGACTTTTAAGGGTTGTCGTTTTTATCTGTAGAAGTAAACTGAGATTTATAAATTTTCTCTTAGTGTATATTAAACTTGCCAGAATCTGGGATTTTAAAACTCCCTAGAACTTAATGAATTGAACAAAGGTCCACATCCCTGAACAACTGATTAATTGTCAATGGGGCCTAATTGAAGATGCTCCAAAGTGATTTTAAAAGAACATGTAGTGAACATTTTAATGTACTTTTAAGTTTGGAGAAATGTTTTTTACAGAAGTTTTCTCTTTTTTTTATTTTTTACTTTCTTTTTTTTGGGGGGGACACACCCTGTGACACTCAGGAGTTACTCTTGGCTATGCGCTCGGAAATTGCTCTTGGCTTGGGAGCCACTGTAGGTCCTAGGCTAGTGTGCACAAGGGCCACCGCTCTGGCCCCTTATTGTTTACTTTCTTAGCTCTTTCTTCCACTGAAGTACAATACAGAATATCTAAAAGAGACACCCTCTTGTGCCTTAAGCAAGTTCCTCCCAATCTGGAAGGGGATAGGGACATACCAGCACATTTTTTAGTTCAACAGAGTGTGAAAGTTTTGAAGCTCACAGAAGTGTATTGTGGATATGCAGCTGCAACTTCCTTGGGTCAAAGAATTGGGGAAGTTGGTATAAGCAAGGAGTATTTTTACCATTTCAGATGCAATTCTATTTCTTTCTCTCAGGTCACTTTGAAAATGAAAGCTTGTTGTTTAAAACATTTTGCCTGCTTGTCAACTCTTTCTGTACTTTTAAAAGATTTATTTAATTTTTTGTTCTCATTTACAATGATCTCCAACTCATTTCTATCTGTTGAGTTTATGACAGTTAATAAATTTTCATAAGACATGTTATGCAAAGTCAAAATTTTTCTGAAATGTGTTTATAGCTTTAGTGTCACTTTATGAAAGGTGGGCTATTTCCTATTCATTGAAAGCTATATTTTATTCTTCTTGAATACAGAAGGACATTTTAGCCTGTAAACTCCGATACAATTTTTAAATAATTCATGGCTCAACAGTGGATATCAATAATACTTAAAATAAGTAATTAAATTATTTGCTTTGTACTTTTAATTCAGGCCCATCAGTGATAACACATGGAAGTGTTAAAACTGTAGTAATTATTTCACAATAATATGTTATTTTTCTAAACTAAAGGAAGTTTAATCATAGATGTCAAATAAGAATATAAAGGATAAACTATAACTGATGGCTATAAATAAATGCTACTCCAACTAGTCAACAAAAAATGTTTTATAGCTATTCTGTTATAATACCATTATTCAGACTTGGTGTGAAAAGACATTTTTCTATACAAGGAAAGCATGTTAGAGGGAATTTAGGTTCTATAGTGCAGTTGTGTGAAATCTGCCAACAGCACATCCTTGAGGGGAATGCATAGAATTTATGTGGAGGGTAAAAATAGTATTTTCATTGATTTTTCTGTTGGTGTACTCATAAAAAATGAATATTCCTGTTTTTGTTTTATGTCAAACTGGATTTTCAGATTTTTTGCAATGAATATGTGATCAAACATTCCCTGAACAGAAAATCATCACTTATAGCATTTTTTTAGTGGCTTGGCAAAGAGATAACTGAAAGAAGGGAGGATATGAAAAGAAGAAAGTTAAGGGGAAGGGGGCCCAGAGAGATAGCATGGAGGTAGAAGGATGGTGGTTCAAATCCTGGTATCCCATATAGTTCCCTGAGCCTGCCAGGAGCAATTTCTGAGTGTAGAGCCAGGTATAACCCCTGTGTGTTGCTAGATGTGAACCCAAAACCAAAAATAAGAAAAGGAGAAGGAAGGAAGGAAGGAAGGAAGGAAGGAAGGAAGGAAGGAAGGAAGGAAGGAAGGAAGGAAGGAAGGAAGGAAGGAAGGAAGGAGGGAAGGAAGGAAGGAAGGAAGGAAGGAGGGAAGGAAGGAAGGAAGGAAGGAAGGAAGGAAGGAAGGAAGGAAGGATGGAAGGGGGGAAAGAAAGGTAGGAAGAGAGAGAAGATAGAAGAAAAGGAAAGAAGAAAAGAAGGAAGGAAGGAAAAAAGAAAGGAAGGAAGAAAAAAGAAAGGGAGGAAGGAAGGGAAGAAAGGGAAGAAGGAAAAAAGATGGAAAAAGGAGATCAGAAAGAAAGGGAGAGAACCAAAAGATGGAGGGCGAGGAGAGAGGGAAGATAGAATGGAGAAAGACTACCCAGATTTGCCTTCCTTGAGAAACTGCTGAACTGCTGCCCTGGGCACTGAGCACCTGAGATCCTGGGACTCAGTGCTCACACAGAGCTGGAAAGCCCCTGGAAGTTCTTCACAGTTTCTAGAAGGAGACTGTCACCAGACCTTCCGCCTGAGAAAGATAATAAACAGCGGGTATATTTGGAGGATCAGGATGATATAAAAATATCATCTTGGAAGCCCAGCTCCTCCCAAGTTGTGCAATTTTAGGCCTCCTCCCTAATTTATTATTAAAAGGAATGATCAAAGGAACTGGCAAACAGCACCTGCTCTGCCAGGAGAAAGCAGCATTCTAAGGTGCTCTTGGAAAATTGATTTCATCCTACTTGACTGTACTAGAACTCTCTTCAGACCCAGCTCTGGAATCCCTATGTTGGCTGTTTGCATGTTGCAGAGCTCAGAAGATTGTTTTCTACAGCCCTGGTAGGGTTTCTGACCCTCAGAAGCTCAGTATCTGTCTCCACTTAAGGTTTTCTCTTATTTCAAAATAGGAAAGTCTGCACTCTAAGAAATCAACGATGGTCCTGAGTGGGGCACTGTGCTTCCGGTGAGTAAGACTCTCTGATTTGGCTGCATCCTTTGAGGGAAGGGAGCAATGGGTAAACCAGTTGTCCAGCCTTTCCTGGCTGGGAGAGGTGTGGCAATTGAAAAGTTGTGGTTCTCACAGTTGGGAAGGGTAGCTGGGAAGTTGGGAATAGTAATTACCTTGGCTTCGAGAGAAGGTCTTAGAGTCTTCAGGCTGGAGTAGGCCTCCTCAGAAGCCTGATGCAAAGGGGGAAGTGAATAAATTATCCAATGTACAGCTGCAACCAGACTGATCCATAATGAGAATGGAAGGAAGATTATTCCTGCTTTCACCACCAACAGTGGCTGGATGTGAATCTAGCCACTATGTGTCCTGATTTCCTTGTAACCCTTTGGGACAAATGACAAGATTCTTTAATCTGTCCACGGGCATAATTGGACCCAGATACTATGTGTCCAGCCACTATGTGTCTCAATTTCCTTGCAGTTCTTTGAAACAAATGACAACAAAACAAGACTCTTTGTTCTGTATGTTTGTCTATTGGCATGATTGAACCCATGCAGTCTGCCATATTCCTGGCTTTTCAACATATCTGAGAATGACTCTGACTTACTAAATCAGAATCTTATACAGTTTTGTCCAGACTGTGTTTAGAGGAACTCTAGCCCTGTGCATTAATTTAAGCATAGGGCTCTTCTTGATTATGTAAATATGGTAAATATAGTTGATCCATGGGCAACAGGTTGGAGTTGCTTTAGTTTGTATATATGCAGATTTTTCTATAAATTTACAAATTTAATAAATATCATATTGCTTTATAAATGCATTATCTTTCTTTTATCTAGCTTTATTTTATTTTATTTATTTGATATTTTGGATTTTGGGCCACACCCAGTGATGCTCTGGGTTTACTCCTGGATATGTGATCAGAAATCACTCCTGACTTGGGGGTGGACCATATGGGACGCCATGGAATCGAACCACGGTTCCTCCTAGGCTAGTGCTTGCAAAGCAGGCACCTACCTCCACTCCAGCCCTATCTTTATTTATTGTAATAGAATAGCATATTAAATACAACATACAAAATATGGATTATTTCACTATGTTAAGGATAGGATTGCTAGCCAAAAACAGGCTATTGGTAGTTAATATTTGAGGGAAGTCTAAATTATATATAAATTTTCAACTCTGGGGTGGGAGATTAGAGATCCTAACAGCTTCAGTCTTCCAAGGTCTTTGCTTTTCATGCTCCCCCAAAGTGGTACAACTCAGCATATTGGTGGCTTTGAAGGAGTCTTATGAAACTGTGTTTAACCAACTTTGAACCATTTTTTACGCAGCATACATTTTCCTATGTAATATCTAGAGGAATTTACTTTCCCCTCATTGTATGTCAAAAAGTCAGCTGAGATCTAGATAGAAAGAAAGTTTGAAAAATAAAATAATTTTAATTTGAAAGAAGCAATTCTTTGTAGGGCTTTATACACAAGAGGAATTAATCAACTTAATAAATAATAAATCAATGCATTTAATTAACTAATGCATCTTTAGGTATTCAACAATGATGAAAAATTAGATGTTTATCAGGAATAGAGTACATTTTAATACAACATCTGAGTCTGACATGGTTACTTGAATCAGAGAATGCCGCTTTTCTACTGTCATACAGCTACATGGTGGCACAGCCAGAACAAAACCCAGACTTTCAATTCAAGCTTCTCTTTCTTTCTGACATAGCACATAGAAGAGATTGGTGATGTAGAAGGTTGGCCAGAATGAAAGAGCAAGCCCAGACTCAGATAGGAGGCTGGGAGGCTTCCAGTGAACAGGGAAGGCTAGTTAAAACGGTTATGGTGCCTGAGGCTGGGCCCCAACAATCTGGAGTTTTCACCTCTCCCATGAATTGAGTTTCCTGTTTTGTCCTGGTGTTTCAGAATGAAAGATGCCGCATTAAAGGTGCTTTATGTGCATGATAACCAACTCTTCGCTGGAGGGCCACACACAGGAAAAGTCATTAAAGGTTAGTAACAAAGCATGAACCTGCTTTTCTAGCTGTCTTGGTCTGAAAGGACTGAGCAGTAATGTGCCTTGGCATAGGTTGAGAACTGAAAATTAACCCCAGATCTGACGTAAGACATAGGACATTTGAAAATCAGGTTCTAAGTAAGTGACAATATTTTTTCAAGAGAAATGCTTTGCCGTTTCCTCATCTTTGGATCCTGTCAGGCATTTGGTTTTCTGGCAGCATGACTGAGGATATACCTGGAGCAGTTTCTCTATGTCTTAGGTCCATATGGGAATGGGTTTCTGCCCTTGTATCTCATGGCCACCCAAAGTGGTGAGACCCTAAGAGCAGGTGGCACTGACTTCAAACTCACTCACTTTGACACCTTCATGACCCCACAGGATAGATTTGCTGAAACTATGAGACTTTGTGTGTATGTGTGTGTGTGTGTGTGTGTGTGTGTGTGTGTGTGTGTGTGTAAAACGGAGAGATAAGAGAGAAAGAAAGAGTGAGAACTCCTCTATAACAGTTCCTACCAGAGGAAAAAATGTGCCATCCCTAAAGATGTGTCTTCTTCCTAAAGAACTGGGGGAGAGGGATGGGCAGGTGATCAAGGCCCCTGCATCTTACCTTTAACTAGGTGAGAAGATCAGTGTTGTCCCCAATCGGTGGCTGGATGCCAAGCTTTCTCCAGTCATCTTGGGTGTCCAAGGAGGGAGCCAGTGCCTATCATGTGGGACAGAGCTGGAACCAACTCTGAAACTGGAGGTGAGTCCATTGGTGATTAGGAATTATTCCCATCTCAAGACAAAACCAACAGATGAGGAATCCACTGAGGTGTCTCTTCTGTAGTCCCAGTACCTATTTTCCCTTCATAGCCCTCCTGTTCCTCACCTGCTATGTCCCTCTGCTCCCAGCCAGTGAACATTATGGAGCTTTACCGTGGGAGCAAGGAATCCAAGAACTTCACCTTCTACCGGCGGGACACCGGGCTCACCTCCAGCTTTGAGTCAGCTGCCTTCCCAGGCTGGTTCCTCTGCACCATGATTGAATCTGACCAGCCTCTCAGACTCACCCAAATCCCAGAGGATGCCAGTTGGGATGACCCCATCACAGACTTCTACTTCCAACAGTGTGACTAGAGTGCTTTTTCTTCCAGAAGCACTGGGCAGGGGGTCAAAAATAGAGACTATATGAACCCCCTTTCTCTCCTATCTGAGACTGGGAGAGAGTACACCCACATTCTTTCTTCTCAGATTGGGAAAATATTTCTGAGAGTTGGGGCTTAGTCCACAATTTTTATCCACTCTCCCTTCTCTGATATTAGGCTGCTGTCCCTTCCCACTTCTGCAGGAGAGGAAAGTCTCAGGAATGGCTCTCACTGAAGGCACAAGGGGTCTAGACATGTCAGAGCATAAAACCTGGGGTAGAATCAGGAACCAGTATGCTGGTTTGCATAGTAAATTAAATTTACATAGTAAATTGCAAGCAAAAAATGTACAAATTACTTAGCTCATCATTTCATTTTAATTTAAAAAATACTATCTGAGAAGGAGAAACAAAGCACTTGCCTTGTATGCAACCAACCTGGATATGATCAGAAATAAGGTAAGGCACTTTTCTTACATGTAATCAACCCAGATGCTTTCTTATCTGTACTAGGATTGATCCCTAAGCTCAGAGCCAAGGATATACTCTGACAACCAATGGGTATGACCCTCAAGCCAAAATGTAAATAAATAAAAATTGAAAATAATGCCTGTATCTTTTGATAGAAAAAAAAGGTCTACAAGAGTTTTCTTTAATTTTAACAACAGCAAGATAGTTTTACTGAAGGTGATTATGGGGTTATTTTTGTTTATCTGTATTTTTACTGCAATGAAGGTAAATTGGAGAATTAAGAAAAACTAACATTTAAGTAAGCATAGTGAAGATTATTTCTGATTGTCCTCAACTTCCCCAGAGTAAAATTTGAATTTCACTGAATCCTTCTGTGTTGGTCAGTAGTAGAGGGAATCAGAGACTAGAAAGCAAGTGACAGGGAGTGTGACTGAACTCTTTTGGGGATGGAAGTTACAAAGAGGGAAAACTCTTCTGTTTGATCAAGGAATAGTCAAAAAAAATAAAAACCTGAAATATCAAGGCATGGGACTTAACCTGCAGACAGCTGCTGTGTTGTTGAATAATACCTTCCTCCTCCCCCAAGGAGAAAATAATTCACATTCATCAGGAAAAAGCTAGATTGTGGCTTTATTTGGAAATCGAGTCTTTCTAGATACACCTCATTAAGAAGAGGTCATGGTGGGTTCGGATAAACACATCTACATTGAATGGTGTCTCTATAAGAAGAGGAGACATCGTCTAGAGACAGAGGAAGAAGGCTGGAGGCTGGAGGCTGATTTAGACAGCAGCAAGGCACAGAGTTATTGGGGCACCATGATTTCTCTGTTGCTTTGCATACTCACTCTGGGGGAAGTCACATACCATGTTGTGAAGAACCTTGTAAAAAGACCGTGTGGTGAAAAAATGAGATCTTTTGCCAAGAGGCACTGGAGAAAATTTGGAAGTCGCTCCTGTCAGGTCTCCAGAGCATGCAGCCCTAGCCTGTAGCTTGATTGCAACCTAATGAAAAAACAATGAGGTTCTGAAGCAGAACCTCCCTGCCAAGCTGCCCTACATACCCATCCCTCAGAAACTGGGTGGAATAATAAATGGGTGCTGATTTAAGTTGCTATGTTTTGGTATTACTTGTTACAATAGAAAACTAATATAGAGATAAAGAAATATGAATGCATTAATTATGATTGTAATATTTTCCACTGTTATTTTCCTTTTAAAATGATCATTTGTTCTATTCCCTCGAATATTCTACTTAAGAACTGATCCAAAAGCTAGAGACATAGTACCAGGGTTAAGAGCACTTCCCTTGCCCACTGATGACCCCACTTCAATTCTAGACACCATATATAGTTTCTCAAGCACCACCAAAGTGATCTCTAAGTACAGAGCAAGGAATAAACCCTGAGTGCCACAGGGTGCTTAACTCTACTCTTTCTCCTCCCAAGTAGCATATCCTGTTCAACTTGTTGAATATTCTGTGCCCAGAAGATTTTTATCTTCATTAATAACCATTGCAATTCTAATCAGGTGAGTTGGAATCTAGGTCTGTGTCCCTACTTACAGCTTGAGGTTGACAGCAAAGACCATAGGAAGGGCTCACATCTGAACTCTCTGGTTAAGAGTCTTCTGAGGAAAGGATGTGGCCAGACCAGAAAGGAATTCCTCTGTAAGGCCTCACTAGCTCCAGCCCAAATACAGTTGATCCACATAGCAACAGCAGAGCTCTTATTATGAGCAGAAGACAAACATGCAAAGAAGACAAACATGAGACTGAGTTTTTATAGACCAATTCAGTCTCTTTACCCACTGGATTCACCATGGCCATTTACTTCTTTCTTTGTTATGGCTCATTTTGGGCCCTTCTTGTCTATTTATGTTTTACCTCTGAAAAGCATTTGCTATGCTGAGATATGTGCTCCTTTCCTTTGACAGGGCTGTCTGCATATCTCTATGCAAATGTCCCTGCATGTGGTACATTGACTCAGGATCTGTGACCTTTAGCATGACCTCAAGATCAGGGTTGTTTCCAAGTGCTTAGCAGCATGCTGGGCAAATGATAGGGATTCAGTGAGGACAGATTGTGGAAACGATTTTTCTATCCTAATACATTTTATTTTCTCTCTTTTACCCATCTACATTGGCTCATGCTTTAGGGAGCCACAGAAATTTTGCCCATTCTTAAAGCTTCCTCTAGTCTCAAGTAATCAATCTATCATTTATTAGATAATAGAGCTTGAGTTCAAGAGTTAGAGTGGATAGAGCATTTGCCTTGCAAGCTGTCAATTCAGGTTCAATACCCCAGAGAGTTCAAAAGGAATTTTCTATGGATGAGTTAACAGTATTCAACTCATATTAACAGAGAAGCAATAGCTTTATCCCTTGGGTTGGTGTCAATATTTGGCCTTGTAGAACAAATTGTGTGTTCATAACGAAGAGTACCACAAGACCAAGATAATAAGGAAATAGACTATGGAATGGAGGGTCTTTATTTTGAAACTGGTTTAAGTATTCAGAGAGCCCCCTAAAGCACCCTAAAGACTGCGTAGTAAAGAATTTTGTGTAATTCCAGACTGTGAATGGAAATTATACATGATCACAAAGCTTTAGATATAATGGCCACACATATTACTAAAGTTTTTCTAAGAGGTGGTGAGGTCTTTGTTTTGAAGATACTGAGGTGAGCATTTTTTCAAGGATGTCATATACCAGGGTTCTCTGGAGACCAGGATGATTTATTTATTTCTAAGAATTAAGATTTTTTCACTCAATGAAGTTTTATTTTCTTGATAACTGCTTGGTCCAAAGAACAGAGAATATGAATTTAATTATATTTTCAATTGTTTGTCACTAGATTCTTAGCAGGATTATTAAAGCTTCTTATCTATAACGACCATGTATTATATGTTTTTGTTACACTGCAGTATAAATGAAAGTAATCCTCTTTGATTGCCTGGTATAATATCCCATTATTTATCCCTTTTCAAAAAGAAGTATCGGAATGGAAGAAAGTGTGAAGAATGATTATTGCCCTTAAAAATATTAGAGGGCCATATATGTAGCTTGGTGTTAAAACATTTTTCTTGATTATGTGAGGCCCTGAATTTGATAGCAGAGTGGGCACATGTGTGCATGCATGTACACACACATTAAAAACCAACAACAAATATATTCCATCTCTACTCATATTTTGTCATCTTTCACTGTAGGCATGTGGGTACTAGACTTCAACATCAAGCCTTTTGTGGAATTTTGTAGATGTCATGAGAAAATTATAATGGATTCTTCAAAATGCTATGCCCAACATTCCATTCATCTTAGGAATATATAGTTGGTTAGCTGTCTGGCTGCTTAGTTGGATAGAAGAATTTGTGGGTATATGAAAAGAAAAGTATGAGAGTGGGTGGGTGGATGTAAGTATGATGGAGGGATAGATAGAAGGATAATTGGGTGGCTGGCTGGCAGGCTAAACTCAACTAAATAGTATTGATTAGAAGCCTAAATATTCTCTACCCTTACCCTGCTCATACTGCACATATAGTTTGCTTCAAAAGTCTAGAAACTAAGGAACCTTCCCAGTCCCAGTGTGGATCTAAAGTCAATGTTTTCTGCACATGTGTTTCTCAGATTTTCTGTCTCACAAACTGAAGCCCAATATTAGAACTGTTAGAACCCATTTTAAAGCAGAAGCTTTCTAAACAGGGTCAGATTCACAATGCTATCTATAAGCCCTCATTCTTACACTGCCATAGTCATCATAGTCTAGCTTAAGATGCCAGAGGTCACTCTGTTCATGGGTCCTTCAGATATCCTCACTCTTGCCTCTTTCACTCCTATATTACCAGAATAAAATGTCATGGCACAATAAGGAGAAGATTATACAAAGATGTCTAATCCAAGAACTGTTTGTCTGAATTCCCAAACCACAATTAACAGTGTCAATGACAGTAGCTACTGGAAGGGTTCAGTGCCTGGCTTATGTTGAAGTTTTATAGGTGACTCTCTCCCCCCACTTAATAAACATTCATTAATGATCCCAACCTTCTTATTATCCATACTGTGCTGAAGACATTATGAAATCCCTAAGCTTGTCTTCCCTATCCTAGAACCAATTATAGATATTGCTGCAGGCTGACCCACCCACTGGATACTATAAACTAAGCAGATGTCCTGAATAAATCAGTTGGAGGTTCCAGCATCCAGGATTTGCAGGTCAGTGGTATTGGGGTAGGGAGGGAGTATTAACTCTTTCTCTTTTTTCTTTCTCCCATCTGTATTGTATAATAGCTTTGATATGCCTCCTGCCTTTACTCTTCCCAGAAAGCTCTCTTGGAAAGCAAAATCCCCTTTCCCTGAAAATTAGTGGGATGTTAAATAAGTCTAAAGGCACATAGAAATAATTTAAGGAGAGAGTAAAGGCTTTAGAATATTTTAAAACATTAATTTTTAGAAAATAAGCTCAGAAGAACTTTTTTTAAACTGTGGTATTCAATAGTGTTTTGGTGGTTTGAGAGAGAGAGAGGGACAAGGAGGGTGTTTCCTCAGAGATGTGCTAACATCAGAAGTCAAAGTAAAACTTAGCAGTTAGAGCCACTCCCTGTGACAGCAAAAGTAGGTTTCTGATTCATTTCACCTTCACTGAGTTTTGTGCAAAATCTAATTATGAATTTGTATGACTTTGCCTAATCCTTTATTCTATTGACAATAAATTGGGTACTTTTCAAGATGGCAAGAAATCCTGGCAGACTAGCTAGTTCTAGAATCCAACCTTGCCCATTTATATTTGCTTTATAGTTTTCTGTGCTGCTCACAAACAACAATGTGTGGTAGGACAGCTGGAAAGAGTTATATGCCATGTTTGTTGTTTTTTTTCTTTACTGAATTTAGAACCTAAATTTATTTTTAATTTTTATTTTTTTAATTTTTATTTTGACCAAAGTGGATTACAAATCTTTCACATTAATATTTTCGGTACATAATGATATTGAATCAGGGGCATTCCCACCACCAATGTTGTCCTCCCTCCACCCCTGTTCCCAGCATGCATCCCATATCCCCCTCCTTTACCCCCCAGCCAGGTTGCTAGTATAAGAGGTCCCCTCTGTGTCTAACATGTTGTAGATTGGGTGTCAATTCTGTTTTGATTTGGTGTTTAAGTCTGATCATGTTTTTATTTCTACTTAATATTCATACAACTATCTGGTCTTGGTACCTTCCATTATTTCCCCCTCAATTTGTGAGGCAAAACAAGATGGTTCAAGTTATGTTGTTCTACTTAAAGAAAAGAAAAAAAATAAAATGGGGCAAAACTTAAACAAGCAAAAAATGGGAGAGGTCCTTCTAGAGGCTATAAATATCAATTTAAGAGAAGAAAGGGAAAAAGGAAAAACATAAGAACAATACTAAAATATTTTAAAATCTCAAACAAAAAACTCAAAAAGCACTGATATGCCATTTTTTATGACTTAAAGAACTTTCTAATTTTTTGAATGGAAACACATATCTCTATGTAGAAAGATCAACAATGTGATAAAGTTTAACAAGAGTCACATCAGGGTACCAACCGTAAAGATTTGTTAAACTCTGAGTCATGTAATCTTAGTTTGATCTGGAAAGAATTTTAGTAACCACCTTCTTTAATGTATTGATTTTGTGGATGCTGAAATTGAATATTGGAAGTTAAATGACATAACCTGATGCATATGAGTTGTTATTGTAAGCTCAGACATAATCAATTTGAAAAAAACTACTCAACCTATAGATATTGATACATATTCAACAACTCGATTATTAATCAATGAATCTTACTGGAAGCAGATCAAAAAGGATAACTGTTGAGGCAGGGAAGTCAAAAATTACTGCATATTCCCATTGGAATTATATAGAATAAATTATTTGCATATAGGGATGATTTGATGCCCATGGAGAAGTGAGATAAACTCATGCAAAGAAATTAGGGCAGATGATGGTGCAATGGGCATTTGCTCTAAATTCTAGAACAGTGAAGGAAGTGGAGAAATAGAAGTTGGAATGTAAGCCCACATATTTCACACAGCTTGAGTTGGACCGAAGGTAGAAAAGTCAAGAATGCATAGTTCCAATTATATTAAAAACAGTAATGTTTTTAAAACATAATTAGAATTTATTGATAAATATGATATAGAATCATGAGAAGTAGGAGCAATTCTGAACAACTTTCTGGGCTTGAATCTTACTGACTAGAGGAAGATTTTGGGCTTCAGAAGCATGAAGTTGAGAGAAGAATTAAGTTGTGAGAAGGAAAGATTAATTTGATCCTAAAATATTTAATTGAGCATGAAGGAAAGGCATTCAAATAGAAGTATCCTGGAGATAAGCTTCTGGGGGTAAAGGAGAATGTTCAGTCTGTGCTTATGGGGTACTAGAGGTGAATTGTAGCTATGATAAAATGGAATTATTAACCCATGGAACCTGATATCATAAAAGAGAAGTGTTTAATATTTTGACTTGTGATTTACAGTCTTAGCAACTCCCTCCTCTCCAAAATGGGAGATGAGAAAATAAGAGCAGTGAACCAAACATCTCAAGAATCAAATTCATGGTAATTAATACTAGTCTCAGAGAAAAACAGATTCCACATCAGTGTTGTGAGAATAACCAGGATTAAACTAGGGTATAGAAACATTGAGAAAGCCAGGACTCTCAAGAAGTGGTGTTTTATCCAAGACAGGTGATAAGGCTGAAGACAGTCCCAGGTTGTATCCATAAAAGGGCATGGGTCCAATTAAAAGCCAACAGGAGACAATAAAGTGGTAAAATTTGGGAGATGGATTGTATGATGTGTTGGAAGAAACCATGGAGATGCTTAATCAAAAGACCACAAGCTCTCTGATGGGTACATAGCCAGATTTTTACCCTCATTACTCCATCACAATCTAACTGGAACTCCAGAGATATCTGATATGGAAGTCTTGAGAAGAAACCCTAGAATTTGGGATTGGGCCAAGGCAGGTCACTTGTGGTGCTCCAAGAAATCTAATAATATTGGCACAGAACTAAATTTCTGCTGGTTACTTGAACCAGTGTGGGAGTGAGTCATAGCGTACCCATCCATTTTCACACAGGGTATTCTACTTAGTGTTCTCTGGCCTTTCTGGGCTTAGAAAATATACTAAGACTCAATAAAATTGAGTCATTAGCAACTTAATTTCACTTAATTTCACATAAGTGCAGAGTCCCAGGTCTCAGCAGACCAAGAGAATCAGAGTATGTATTTTAATAAGGGCTGTTTGGTGACGTATGTGTTCCTTAGACAATGAAAAGAATTGAACAACCCATCAGTCCCCAAGTCTGGACACTCACTGAATTTCTTTATATCCTAACTCTGAGCCTTCAGTGTAGGAAAGAGCACCCACCAAAAATTCTCCAGATGAGGCACGTTTCAAAATCAATACATTTAATTGAACATTTTATTTAAAAAAAAACGAAAAGCTTTACACCACAATATAATCCATATTTAGATAGGAAAAACATGAAGAGTATTTGAAATACACATAACACTATGAACTATAGATAAGAGGTAAAAAGTCTACTATCTTTGCTTCTCTGTGTGTCTCCTGTGGGAAGATTTAAATGAAAAAAATCACATTATTTATAGACTGCACTTATCAACTCATATATTTCAAATATGTTTACATAATAAATAATTTTTTCACAATATCATATGTAATGTATAAATAATTTCCTATATACTAAATTTGTTATAGTCTACTAATGACTGGTCTATACTTGGGCATTTAGATTATTTCCAATAATGGGTCTATTGACAAAAGAATGCAGGGAACCCCTTTATTACAAAATAGTTTGTCAATATGTTATTTTTCTTTAGAGAGAGGAATACAGGAGATATTAAAAATCACATCAAATTTCCATTCATCTCCATTCCCTGTTGTCCTTCATTCTGTCTTCTTAAACTCTCAACATAAAGGGCAGGGTCAGAAAAATGACTTGCCAAGGGAATGAAGTGGCAAATCCAGTACAAAAAGTCTCCTAGTATATAGTTACCCCCTGGAGCTCAGTGTAGCTAAGATGACAGACATGAACTCTTGTCAACAGTACTATCATTCTGTTCTCCCCCACCCCTCTCGAAGTGCTCCTGTCACCTGAACTTTGCTCCTTTCTTCTTGCTTTCCCTTTATCTCCTCATCTTTTAGATTCCGTTTTCTCATCTTTATTTTTTCCTACATTCCCTTCTTACTTGGTAAGAACCCAGTGCACTTCATAATCTCAGTCAGGTCATTCTTGCATTTCACTGTTCTGGGCTCTTCCCCAAATCCTAGCCCTCGTGGACCACTTGGATCTAGGTTTCTTTCAATGCCAAGAAGATTTTCAGCCATATTGGGAAGCAGGGTTTGAGCCTATCTCATCCTTAATATGTTGGCCTAGATTCCATTCTGCCAGAATCTCATCCCTGGGGAGTGTTCCTTGCTAATGATTTTGGGAGAACCTGTTTTCCAGATTCCCAGGGAGAGCTCCAGTGCTCTCAGAGCTTACCTTACTCCCAGATCATTTTCTGAAGGCTCCAAATAAGAAAGAAACAAACAGCTGCCTTCAAGCTGCCATGTGAGGAAATCTGGGCAGGGGGGTCTTCAGGCCAGTTATTGCTAAGAGCTTAGTAGGGTCTCTTGGTTCTGTGATGAAGTTATTGAGGTGGTTATTGGTCCAACTCCACCAACCTTATTTTTATAACAACTCTCTCCCTTACCCTCAGCAAGGACCTGTCACTCCTGACTGCAGAAATGTGCTCCCTACCCATGGCAAGATACTACATGTAAGTCTATCAGAAATTCCCTTTCTCCATGGACGGTCTGGTAAGAAGGATGAGTCAGAGGGATGTGGCTCCTTCTCACCTTAAAAATTTCAGTGTGCCAAGTTTAGTCATAATCATAAGGACACTGACCTTTTTTCCTGAGCTTCTGTATAATGCCAGTCCTACAACCTGAAAAAATCTACAAATGAGCTTCCACTAAATTCTTTTAACAGATCCATCTTTTTGCTGGTCTCTGTGATCTTTTATTAGGCTGGGCCTCAATTTGTCCTGGCCTTGTATCTCAATGCACATTTGTGTCTTTATTTAGAATTTGATTTTTTTTTACTAAATCACCTAGAGTCCTTGAGGAATAAGAAAAAGGATGATAAAAATAGAATAGGGCTGGCCTCTAGGATGCAACTCCTCTGTGAACCTTCCTATCCCACACACAGGTTGCTATTTGGGGCCTGGAAGTTTATCTTGGGGAAGCTGGAGAACACATGAAAAATGCAAATAAATGACAAATCATGTCATCACATTTGGGGTTTTAACTTGAATTCTGGTCTCTGAATTTCTTCTGCAGCTAAGTCCATAGCCCATATATGTTGACTGTCCATAGCCCAAACTTGCTTACTGTCCATTATTCACACATACCGACAGTCCATAATCTGCACATGCTGACTGTCCACAGTACTCATATCCTGACTCTCCACAGCACAAACATGCTGACTATCTATTGCCTATACATGCTGGCTGTCCAGGTTAGATGGATGATGCCAACCCAGGCTCTTTACAGATTTTTATTTCAATAGAACAAGTGTTCCTATTTTAAGCAGTCATTAGCAAAAGGCATTTTAATTAGATGTTAAAGAGATAAAAATCTCCTTGAGGCAGTGCTATTGACCTCAGGTTCTGCTCTCAAAGACAACAAGGTCTCCATAGCCCAAGAGTGGCTGATGGACATCTTTGCAACCAGCAGGACCAGTGAGTGAGGAAGTGCAAGACTTTGATGTTACACCACAGTTTCCTCTCAGTTCCCCCAGCATATATTTATTGTCCCAGGCTGATCATTAAACTATTAAACCTACAACCAACCACAAATGACTGTAATCAGGCCCTGCTCCAGCTTTCTGTGCTCTCCCATGCTTGGCAGTCACCCTGGGGCCTACCCAGCAACACCTGCCCTGAGCAGGCACACTTCCCATTGTGTCGAATTACATTTCTTCTGATTTGCAGGTTTTTTCCTATGAAAAAAGTCTTTAAGATATCCAAAAAACAAACTATGGTTCATGATAAATTCCCTCACTGGAGAGAATAAGCATAATTTTTGTGGAGGGGGAGAGAGAATCTACCAAACAATGCCCAGGATCCACCCCCATGGAGAATAGACTAAATTGGCAATACAAAGTACTGGAACCACCTCCACACCCATAACACAGTGCTTGGAGATCAAACATGTACCCTCCCACATGCAAAGTGCTGTAGCCCTTTGAGCATCTCCCTGGAACTAGAGAAAAAAAATATTCTAAGAATTTAGGGGCAGGTGCAGGAAATATGGAATCACTAGGACATTAACTCAAATGTTTTTCCATGCAGAATTGTAAAGTATTATCTCAGTCAATCTGGCCTATTTTACCCCTCGAGAGTATCTATCAGAAAGCTCTTTCTCCTTTTATGGGAAAATTACTGGGTCCCTTCATTTTCTAGGTAATCATCAGGGTACAGTCATCCAGGAGACCTTTTATAGCCTTTAGACTGATCTGCTCAGGGTGAAACCCAACGATTTACCTATCTAAGGAAAAAACAACCCTGCCAAGGACTAAGTATGGTGATGGGGAGAAAGGGGCTGAGGGCTCAGGATGGCAGAAGGAAGCAGACCATCAGCACTGCCCTCTTGTTCCAGAATCAAGGACACAGACCAGAAGGCTCTGTACATAAGAGGGGACCAGCTTCTGGCCGGAGATCCAGACACGAACAATTTCTGTGCTGGTGAGGAATTTCAGGGACCCGCCCTCCAACTCCTCTTTCCCTCCTGCTCCCCTGACAGGGAAAAGCTGGGAAACTCTCCAAAAGGGGAACATGTCCCTGCATGCAACCCAGCATACACTTCTACCAGCAGGAAGGCTCAGGCCCCATGTGCCCAGGTCCATTCCGTCCTCTAGACTAGAGCCTCAGCCTACAGAAATCTGCTCTCCAGGGTCCCTGATCTCTGGCACTTCTCTCTTTCCATCCAGAGAAAATTTGCGTACTTCCCAACAGAGATCTGGAACGCAGCAAGTTCCCCATTTTCTTGGGGACTCAGGGAGGCAGCCGCTGCCTGGCATGTGTGGAAACAGAAAAGGGGCCTTCCCTTCAGCTGGAGGTGAGAATCTGAATCTCCTGCTGGAGACCCTAAATGTCTTCCTCCTCTACTAGACCCCACCATCTTTCTCTGTATCCAGTGTTGAGCTCCTTGGCCTCTGCAACCTACAGAAAACAGTTTTCTTGGGGAAAGCCCTTCTTTGCCAAATGGTCACATCTTGGGGGTCTCTAGGACTGACAACTCAACCAGCTTCCTTTCTGCAACTGGCTATTTTATCCCTACAGGATGTGAATATCGAGGACCTGTACAAGGGTGGTGAGCAGGCGATGCGTTTCACCTTCTACCAGAGAAGTATAGGCTCAGCCTTCAGGCTTGAAGCTGCTGCCTGGCCAGGCTGGTTCCTTTGCGGCCCAGCCAATGCCCAGGAGCCAATAGGACTCACCAAGGAGACAGAGCCCTCTGCCCGCACTGAGTTTTACTTTGAGCAGAGTCGGTAGGGAAGGGGATGACTGAGTTCAGCTCGGGGCCTTCCAGACCCAACTTAATCTTCTCAGGCTGTATGGTAGATAGAATCAGCTCTCCTCCTGTCTCTCAAGATGCCCAGGCTCTAATAACCAGAACCTGTGAAGCTGTTCGCTCACATTTCCGAAAGTCCATTGCAAGTGTGATCTTGATATGGGGCGACTGTAATGATTGATCCAAGGGATCTATGGATCCAGGGGTCCTCTGTTAGGTAGGTGGGTGGGCAGACATCAGAGAGGAAAAGATGAGATGCTGCTAATGCTAATAGTGCAGGGGGCAGTGAGCCAACAAAGGCTGCTGGTTTCTAGAAGTGGGGAAAGGAGGACAAATTGTTCCTCTAGACTGCCTTTAGTCTCCCTGGCCAGTGAAACCCATTTCAGACTCCAGAACAACAAAACAATAAATTGTATTGTTTGAAACCACTACTACATTTGTGATGATTTGTTATGACAGTAATAAAAAAAATCTGTTGGCCTTTGTGCAAAGTTGTAAATGGGTACTCAAAAGCTTAGCCTTGGTTTCCTCTCCTATACCAGAACTTCTAGAAATAACTAAAGACCATTTGGCAAAAATGGTGGACAATTCTTGGATTTCTTTTCATTTCAATTTAGTTCAAGTCTTAGTACTTCCTTCTCAAGTGCTTCACAAAGAATCATCTAGCTGATGGAATCATTGGTTTTTTGTTGGTTTTGGTGTGAGAAGCAGAGAGCTAGAGGTAGTATGTTTACTCTGGATTAGCTGAGTTCAGGATTCCTATAGAAATTATGAGTTGCAGTAACTCATCACAGTTGTGAATACAAGGCTGAAACTCCAATGAGAGCTTAAAGTTGGACCTGACACTGGTCTTCAGAGCTCAATTCTTCCTCATTTGGCAGAGAATCCATGGTCAGCCTTTGATAGAGCAGATAGCTCTGGGAAGGGGTGTCAGATATGACATTAGCTGCTGGCATTCTTTCTCTCTCATGCAACAACTTAACATCCATTAAAATAATAACTCAGATGTTGGATTATCTTGGACCCCCTGGTGTAATGCCAGGCTACTAAGAGCTATGCACATCTTCATCTCCAACCTTATCAGACCAGCATTTTTATCCCTGTCTAGAAGTGAAATAACTTGCCAAGGTTGCATGGATCACACATTGGAGCTCAAGATATACCTTTCCCAAAGAACCCAATGCCATTCCTCATAGTTTTATTCTGCTATTACTATTTTTCATCACATAATTGATTTTGAAAAAAAAACTCTCAAATATTTTTATAGAAACTGGAATTAGAATAGAAAACAGAACCAAGACATCAGGAAACATAATAGAGTGAGAGAAATAGTAAGCAATCAAACAATATAGAAGGCAAAGGGCAATTTAGGGTGAGGTTACAACTATTCAATGATAATGTTCAAAAGGTATGCAGGGTGAATGCATACTTATTTTTCTGAGAAAGTGACATTTGAACTGAGGCTGAGGAGTATGACTAGGAATGTTCCAAGTAGAAAGGAATTTGGTGTGTCTCAGTGGTGGAGGAAGGTCAGGTAACCTGGAGCCTGGTAAGTGACGGAGAGGGTTAGGAGATAAGTAAGGCCAACCAAGGCAAAGTAAAGACTTTCATATTTGTGTATGTATGTATGTATGTATGTATGTATGTATGTATGTATGTATTTATGGGTTTGGAGTCACACCCAGCAGTAGTAGGGTTTTACTTTTAGGGATCACTCTTGGCAATGCTTGTGAGAGCATATGGGGTACCAGAAGTCATACAAGGTAAGTGTCCTACTTTTTGTACTACTTCTCTAACAATTTTTAATTATTTTAATAAAATTTAAAATAAATACTTGAGTGAGTGAGTACTCCTCAGCAGTGCTGAGGTCCTAGGACAACTCCAAGAATTCTCAACCGGGCCGGAGAGATAGCATGGAGGTATAAGGTGTTTGCCTTGCATGCAGAAGGTTGTTGGTTCGAATCCCAGCATCCCATATGGTCTCCTGAGCCTGCCAGGAGCTATTTCTGAGCATAGAGCCAGGAGTAACCCCTGAGTACCACCGGGTGTGACTCCAAAATAAAACAAAACAAAACAAAAAAAAGAATTCTCAACCTGGCTTTGTGACTTCTGTTGCAGTGCGTGGGTGCTGTAATGCAGATTCAGAATTGCAATGGATCAGTGGTACCTGGGCCAAACCCAGTGGTGGTGGAGGGAGGGTGAGAAATCAGTGTTGGGGATTGAATCCAGGCACTCACACCCAACTACCTGTTCTACCTTTTTGATAGTTTCTCAGACCTTTGTTTGAACTTATTATTTTATTTTCTTTGGCAAAAGTGACATTTGAGCTGAGGCTGAGGAGTAGGTCTAGGAATGTTGTAGGTATCTGCATTTAAAGGAGGTCTTGAGACAGGGTATTTCTTTCTCTTTTTTGAGGGGTGGGGCACACAAGGCAGAGTTCAGGCATTACTCCTGGCTCTGCAACTCCTGACAGTCTTAGAGGACCATATGTATGCTGGGGATCAAACTGAGGTTGGCTGAGTGCAAGGCAGATGCCTTACCTGCTATGCTCCTGGCCCTCAACTTATTCTTACATTCGGTGGAAATAAGCTGAAAGATTTTAAGAGGCACAGGATATATTAAAAAAAAACTGGAGCTCATGTCTGGCATGTGTTGAACCCATAGTGATTCCAAACACTCCATGTCCCCTCAAGTACCACCAAGACTGCTGTGCCAAAGAATCACTGGATGTGGTTCTAGATACCTTTAGGACGAAAAATCCCTTATTCTCCCACTCTCCCCCATCTCCAACAAACACACATACACACACACACATATGCACGCACGCATGCACACACACTACCAAAATAAATCTAAAATATCTCAAAACTGTTTTAAGCAGAAGATAGTGGGGCCTAGTTGCAATAGGGCCAAAGCAATAATTAAACAGGTAGGGCACTTTATTTGCATTTGACTGATACAGTTCAATTCCCAGTGTCCCACATAAGTCCCTTGAGTCATGCTAGGAATGATCCCTGGGTGCAGAGCCAGAAGTAGAGCCTGAGCACAGCCAGGTACGGCCAAAAGAATCATGTCACATGTTATAGTAGTTAGATTTTATTCAGGGAGCCTAGAGGAGTCATGCAAGTATCACAAGTGGACTCAGATTTTCAACTTGGGTTTCTGAAGTCACTATTTGATCAACTCAACTGCTAACCCCATTAAAATACCTCTTAGATTCTTCCTTACTCCCTCACTCACTTGCTTTTCATAGTCAGCTCATCTCTTACACCCATGATACCTCAATTTCACCTACCTCGGAGCAGAACTCACTGTAGGAGGAAGCCTGGATGACCATGGCAAAGATAACAAAAGAAAAAAATAAGGTAAGTTGTCTGTACACAAAATATTTATCATCTCATATATGACTACTCTGAACTAGTATTGGGTAAAGAGAGAAGATATAAAGAGATACAGAAGATAAAGTACCAGTTTTTAAGGACTCACAGCGTAAAGTTAGGGAAGGGGTGGGGGACAAGATACTATAAATAGAATCTAAAATTTATTCAAATTTTATTTGAAATGCTTAAAAGATATTCAAGAGAGTACATAGAAGAGCTTGGATTGAAAGCAGGTACTTCAGAGCATTGGTAGAAATAATGATGGTATGTCCAGGTTCTGGACATTTAAGACTAATAAATGGAAGCAATTTCTGACAAGCACATTACAGAGATGCCAGAATATTCTTATCCAGCCTCCCACAGCTTGTCCTTAAAATACTTTCCTCCTCCCTGACGACAACACCAAAGGCTCCATTCCTCAACCAGCCCACTAAGCTGTCATTATGTAAATACTCCGGAGAGGCACATGTTAGATCTTATCCATCACGTGTGTCTCAGGAAAACTTGCTGTTCTGGACCCAAAGACTAGTAAACAACCAACCTTTGGTCATTCCTTCTCCACGCAGACCTAGACTCTAGGACTAGTGTGGAAGGCAGAGGATCTCATTCAAGGGAGTCAAGAAAGGATTTACAGTGGGTGAGGCAGCATGAGGGCTCACTGGATGAAGGATAAGGGATGGCATGGGGACTAGTAGGAATGTTCAGATAGAGATTCTAATCACAAATAGGCCAGAAGAAAATCCTGAAAGTGACTATGTGTCTTTGTTATCACACACATGTGTATATTCGTGAGCATGAATGTGTACACACATGTCTGGTGTGCATGTATATATGCACAGATATGCTTATGGGTGTACAAGCACACTTCAGACGTGTACTAAGGTGTTCTTGGGTACCCACACAGGTATTGGGACATAGAAGAACTTATCTGTATTCCAGGAGACTCTGGACCAATGTTTTACAAAATGGCAATGTATTTGAGGTCCCCTATAAACCATATGTCCTCAGTCCTCCCAATCATCTAGTTACACTTTCTTATTGGTCCAAATCTCCTGCTCCAGATCTATTCTCACACTTTATGAACCTCTGCAAACAATCACCAAATTTTCTTACACAAGGTGTCACTGCCCTAGCAACACAGAGCAGGGAAGGACTGAAGAAATCCAAGCCCTGGTTTAAGGAGGAAAGTCAATGTGAAGAAGAAAACTTTCCTGGGAGTGAAGATTTCCTGTATAATAATTTTCTGCTAAAATATAACTTTCCATAAATGAGAACCACAGAAAGGAATACAACGAGCATCAACAGAAAAGTATAGACCCTAGAAAGAAACACTAGCATTTGAGTTATTTGATGCATTTCCAGTGGGGTTTCATATTTGTGTAAAAAAATAGTTTGATAACAAATTCCAATTCCAGCAAAACTCAGACTCTAAGCAATCTGGGATCTAGATTCCAGAACCCATTTCTGAGGTCAGGAGCCTACAGCAATCATGTTGCTTAAATAAAGATATTATTAAAAAGAAAAGAAAAGAAAAAGAAAAAAGAAAAAGAAAGAACCTCCAGTGATGTATTCAGGCTGCAGGGGGCGACAAAGTTCAAAGCACAAAGGTGCTGCGTTTGGGGAGTTGGAGTATTGTAACTGCATTTTTTTTATATCTTTATTTAAATACCTTGATTACAAATATGATTGTTGTTGGGTTTCAGTCATGTAAAGAACACCCCCTTTTCTCCCGGTATTTTTTTTCTCAAGTTTTTTTTTTTTTGGGGGGGGGGGGGCACACCTGGTGTCGCTCAGGGCTTACTACTGGCTATGCGTTCAGAAATCCTTCCTGGCTTTGGGAGACCATATGGAATATCCAGGATCGAACTGAGGTCCATCCTAGGTCAGCCGCGAACAAGAAAAAACGCCCTACCGCTGTACTATCGCTCAGGCCCCTTTTTCCGTTTTGTTAAGATATAATTAATACACAGAATTGTATACATTAAGTTGTACATTATGACTTGATTTACATAATTGTCCAATGTATCCCTATGAATCTTAATTCATAGATCACACTCCTTCACTTCCACCCACTCCAATGTAGCTGTCTTTTGAAAGGTACACACTAGAGTACTTTGGAAGAACAGAAAGTCAAGAACTTGAGGCTTAAGCAACAGATTCTGGGGAAAAGAAATGTCCTCTAATTTAAAGCAATTAATCTGACACCTGTGTTGATATTACTATAATAAAAGCATTTACATTGTTCCAATGTTCTCCTTTTTTGGTTTTTGAATCACACGCAGTGGTACTCAGGGTTAACCCCTGTTGATGCTCAAGGGACCATATGGGGTGCCAGGAATTGAACATGGGTTGGCTGCATGCAAGGCAAATTTTCTACCTGCTGTATTATTATTGCTCTGGGTCCTGGGTCCTTCTTTTAATTCTTTGACAATCCCATCACCACGGATATTTACTAACTTTTTCTTTATTTTCTTCATACATTTCTAATAAATTCGATTTATATCTAAGTCTTCTCAAATCTGTGGAGTTATTTTTATATTCCAAAATCTTAAATTCAATTTTTAAAACATATTAAGATTGTCAGTGACTGAATGATTACAAGCTACATGCTCAAGTCTAGAGAAAGATCACTTTCTATCATGAAATAACATTTTCTATTGTCAAGAAATCCTGAACCTCATCAAAAATTATGTCCCCTTCATATTCTTCAGTTCCCATAATCCACAATACAGACAGCATAAATGCACATTTTGCTGTGTCAGATTATTTCTTTCTCCGAGAGTTTTAGATTTAGATGATCTAATTTCTCTTGACCTGTTAGGCAGTTAAAATGAAGATTTCAAGGCCAGAAATACATTACAAGAACTAAGGGATTTGCCTTTCACATGGTGAACCAAGTTTGATCCCCCGAACCATATATGCTTTCCCGAGCACTGCTAGGCATAATTCCTGAGTTCATGAGTAATCCAGTAGTAAGCCTTAGCTCTTCCTCTTAGATTTCTTAGCCCTTAGCCCTAAATCCAAAACAAATAAACAAGAGAAGAAAAATAAATGAAGATGTCTAGCCCCCTGCCACAAACTGTTTGATCAAAAATTGTGTGACTGAGCTCAAAGACCTAAATTTCTAGAACATCTTTAGATAATTCTTGAGAAGCTTCATATCCCCAGCATATACTGAACTTGATTTTTTTCTGATTAACCTCACAGAAATTAGATCCTAGGTTGTAGTATATGACACTTTATATGCATTTTATTTCCATGACAAAAGGGAATCATTAAAAGAGGAAGTTGGGAATCAAAACATAACTCCCCTCTATAGAAACTTATGCTGCTAAATGTGACCTAGTCTGTCATTATCTGCTTGGGTTGTTAGTCATAGAAAAGCTTGGAAAATCTCCCTTAGTCAGTCATTATTTCATCATATACCCACAGCAGAGGGGAAGTGGACAGGCAACAAACATGAACGATCATGGAAGCCTATTTCTGAAAATTCATTAGGTTGGATTCCACTAGGGATGGGTACCTAGTGGACCTAGTGGAATGGTTGGTCTGTGTTGTGAGGCTAGGGGCTTGGGTTAGGGGTGAGAATTTGAGGTGGTATTGCCTCCTTTCTTATTCTGGAAGTTGATGTTCCTCCCCACTGCATTATTCTTGGCTAAACTTTTGTTGTACCTGTAGATGGCACTTCCTAGGACTACTCAATATTTAATTGAAGAAACACCTAATCAGACTCTAAAAAGACCCTGGTGATATGGATGAATGTGGGTGTGATGGAACCTGTTCCTAATCAATCCAGATACTCCACTGGTAATGTGCTGATGATTGTCTGTTCTATAGAAGACAGTATTATCCCATGATCATGAGTTCCTAAGATACTGAGACTTAGCATTTTAATTTATTTTTACTCAGAACTGAACACAAAACTGCTCAAATTCCCCATACAGATGTATATGACATTCACTGAAAGTATCTAGGGTAAACCACCCACATTTTGATTTAAATTTAAATACTTTTATAGAAGTTGGCAATAAAATGCTTTGTACTTAAAGGATGGGTATCTAAAGACATTTTAGCCAATGAAAATAAAATCAATAAAATCAAGCCTTTTGTTAACTCACTTCAAATTTCTACTCTGCTAATTCCCATCTAGTATATTGGAATACCACATTCACATGCTTTCATCTTTCAGTTCTAATGTCAAATTTAACAAGAAATCTTTTAAGTATTTATATCCTTTAAGAATATGAAAGTGCCTTTAAAAATAATGCTCAAGACAACTATTTCATTTATATATTATTGAGAAATAAACTATCCCTAAACTCACTGTCTTTTAAAAAATACAATATTTACCCTGGTATTGAATCTACAATTGAGTGGGGCTCAGTCTTGTATTTCATTATCAGCTGAAGGAGCTCAGAAGGTGGTAACCATGGTTCCCATCAAGACCTTAAGTGGATTTGGTCCAAACAGTTCTCTAAGATGCAAAGTGTGTGTGTGTGTGTGTGTGTGTGTGTGTGCGCGAGAAAGAGAACACACACACACACACACACACACACGTGCATGCATCTGAAGGAGAGAGATAACCAAGCATTATTTGTCAACTTTGATGACCTCTCTCTAAAAGCCATTCTGCCTTGTCTTCATTAGAAATGCAACATTTCTAATGCAATCCAACTTCAGAGGCAAATAAAGTAGACTATTCCTGTGAAAGATTAAAATCTCAAATACTTTATGAGGACATGTTATTAATTTCCCCCACTCTTTGGAGGGGGTATATGTACTAGTGCTGGGAAGAGGTGCTGTAGAGTGGGGGAAGCTTTCAATTCCTGGGTCAAACCCACAGGTTCTACATGCAAAAAAATAATAATAATAAATTGATAATTAAGACAACAAATTAAAGTTACACATTTCTTTTGAAGAGTTATTTTTATAGACCATGACAACTGATGTCTTGATTCTTTTTATGAGACACTCATGTTGCAAGGGCTTATTTTTTTTAAATAATAGGAAATTGGCAACAGTCATAAACAATAACGCAAGTGTTCATAATGTATGGAGGAAAGTGACATTTTTGTGGTTGTTTACAACTTAATGCATCTTAAAAGAGATAACTAGAATTACTTGATAGAGCAGAATGCCATCTTTCCCTTTGAAACTATAAGGGGGAGGGAACCCTTGTATCACTGAGACTTTACTAGTGATGAAATCTAGTCTTATTGTATGAAAAATAAAAAGCAGTCCTTTGTGTTTGATTTTTCTAGCAGAAAACAAAAGAAGACAAAATAGATTTCAGTTCAATCTTGGTGGAATAAGGAGAATAGAATTTTAATCTCATTTTGTCCAAATTTAAACAAGGAAAGTGGGAATATAGTTGGAGTTTTATGTACCCTAGCTTCCAAGAGAGTATGAGCAAAATAATGTGTGCCCTCAATACAAGGCCAACCTCAGAGGCTGCTCACTAAAGTCAGTGATCACAGCTAAAGATAAGAAGATTTTAAGGCAGTTGGATAGCAAAAGTATAAGGACAAACACTGGCTCACAGTGGGACTCCTGCTTCTACTGAAAATAAGGAAAACGGGGAGAGCAAATTTGCTATTTGTTTCAATGTGGTTGAAGATTTATTGATAATAAGTATCCTACGAGTTTCTTTATTTTTCACTGAGTGAGGGAAGAGAATGTAGAATAGAAAACTAAAGAAAGGGAAAAAAAGAAAACTAAAGAAAGGGAAGAATATTTTAAATGTTTGATGTAAATATAAGACAGCCAGGAAATTATAGACACAAGAAAGAGCTACTAGAATCACCATAAAGATGAGTTGGGTTAGGCTCTTGTTCACACATATCAGTGTCATCTGTATGTGCTCCCCAGATGCTTGGTGACTTTGGGTATAAGGTGAAGGAGAATAAATATTAAACAGATCCCAGGTTTTGCCAGACAGTGAAATGGAAGGACAGGAGGGACCAAGCAGTGGGAAATATTGACAAAAGGCAGGAGAGGGGCTGGAAGAAAAAGTGAGCACGGGTGGAGGTGATGGAGCAAAGTTAAGTCAGGGAAATATCAAAGCAGGGTATAAAAATGGAAAGAGAGAGATAGAGAGAGAGAAATGGTGGAAGAAAGGACTTCGAAAACACTGTGCTTAAAATAGACCATTCTGTTTTTTTTTTTTTTTTTTTTTTTTTTTTCGTTTCTGTTTCGAAATGATGTGGACTGAATGCAGGTCATGTTTGGCTTTAGCTTTACCAATTGATTCAGTTCCTGGGCCATGCTTGAAATTTTTAAGAGGTAAAAATTTGTAAATTATCACAAGGTCCAAGGGGTGTCACAGGGGATATTAGACTAAGGATAGTAGAGGTATGTCATTAGAGGTGAGAAGTCAAGGAATTAGCAAGTGAAAGTTACAGAGAAATGTTAAGATGATAAAAGTTTCAAAGACCCACAGCTCAGAAAACTCAGAGGGAAAAAATAGATTGAAGGGCATAGGGAGGAAGAAAAGAATCATTTGTTAAAAATCATGTCCTCCACAGTACAGATGGGGTGGGGTGGGGAGGAGGGAGATTTGGGACATTGGTGATGGGAATGTTGTACTAGTGATGGGAGGTGTTCTTTACATGACTGAAACCCAGCCACAATCATGTTTGTATCAAGGTGTTTAAATAAAGATATTAATTAAAAAATTGTGTCCTCCATAGGAAATAGGGAGTGCAGTGGAAGTTGTTTCAACTGTAAGCTGGGATAGGCACCTCCAAATTAATGCTTGCTAAAATAAATAGCTTTTCTGAATAGATAATGAAGGAAAGCACATTAGTTTTGCAAACCATCACTCTGAGATGCATAGTTTTCCAAAAACAGCATCCAGGTTTTTCAGAGCAATTCTTGCCTACTGAAGGTCTGTGCATGACTCCTCTGACCTTTCTTATCTGGTTGACCTCAGGCCAATTATAGATACTTGCAACCCTTGTTCATGAGTGCTTCAGGCTGCTGCACCACTGAAAAGCAGAGCTGACACCTGCTGTGGAGAGAGAGGTAGCCTCAAGGACAACTCAGATCATTTTGCAAGCAGCTCAGGAAACAATGGTTTTCTTGAGACTGAGCAAAGGGAAGTGGCTAACACTTCAGACATGATACTCTTTAAACCTTAAAGAAAACATTTTTAGGGCAAAGAAAAGGAAGTTTTACTCTTCTTAGGGTTAAGAAATTTGATCTTAATAGACCTCTAACTGCAATAGAGATGTAATCATCTGATATTGAGATCGCAGGAGAATACCCTCTTTGTGTGTGGTTTCAAACACCATCTGATGGTGTTCAGGGCTTACTCCTGGTTTTGCACTCAAGAATAGATCTTTGTGGGAGTCAGGAAACTATACATGGTGCTGGGAATTGAACGTAGGTCAAGCACACCACGCACTGTTGGTGGCATTACTCTAGCCCCAGCAAGAGTAATTTTTTGAATACCATGACAAAGTAATGAGTGCTCAATGTTGGATTCCAGGCTGCACACTGTCATTTGGTAAGCTTCAAACATCACTTATATATATTTACCTTAGGTGACAACTGACACCTTTTATACATTTCATCTGCATTTTAATAAAACATAATAGATAGAACAATCTCCACTGCCCTCAGAAAAAAATCTAGTTTTCTTGCTTCTTGTAGATCTTTTTCAACAAATGATCTACTATCTCAGTTAACTCTGCCACAAAGTATGTGGTAGTATGCTTGACCTTTCACTTTCAAGAATCTCCTCCCACATTTATCAGTCACTAATTCTATTCAATCCACCTTCTAAAAATTCCCAAAGTCATTTTTATATTATGAGAGTTATTACTATAGTTCAGACCCTCATCTCTTCATCAATGCACTACAGAGGTAACTTCCCAGCCGTATTCCTCACTTTCGGATCCAAATCCTTGAAAACTGCAGCAGCTACATGGACCTATTCGATTCTTCATAGATCCCTTACATACTTTTAGAATAGGCAAGATCTCTGACATTGTAGGCCCTAATAATCCACCAACCTCTTCTTTTTTTAATTTTTAAACTTTATTTAAAAAATTGCACCACAGAGTTGACACAGTTGACAGATAAGTGAGAAAAGTGATTTATAAAAAAAGATTAAAGAAAAAAGAAAAGAAGAAAGTTTTAAAAAAGAAAGAAAAAAGTATAATAGCAAACACATTTGTGAAAATTATTGTATCTCCAATGAAGTCATTAATACAATACACTAATATACATTAATACAATACATTAAAACAATAGTCATTGATGCAATAGAAGGCTTTGTTAGCTGACCATTCTGTTAAATTGATTGCTCCAATAGGAATGAAGTGGTCCAGCAATTCAAAGCACTTGTATTCATATTGCAACTTTTGTGGGATGTGTTCTCAGCTGCCAGGGTCTCCTGTAAAAAGGAAGATGTTGGGGCAGGATGCCTTGGTGATAGCAGCCCCAAACCCACCCACCTGAAGTGTGGTCAGGTTAGTGTCCCTGAAGGGAATCACAGAGGGGCAGTGAGGTGGGGCTATCAGATAAAACAGTGATTCTGGTTGATGGATACAGCAGGCATGTCTGGGGGTGGTGGTGGCTGGGCCCTGTCCTTCCAAGATTTCCAGCTTCTGCTTCATGACCACCAACTCTTCTTTCAATTTCCCTCACAACTCCTTGTTCACATAGCATATTGCAGCCACTGAGAATTTCTGTCCTGTCACCCAAAGCCTTATCCTTTTGCATAAGTCCTGTCTTTACATGTATTGCTTCTTAGAAAATTCATTTTCCACTTTCCAGGCTAAATTTATTCATACATCAGAATCAGCCAAAGACTCAACTTCCCCAACTCCCCAATGTCTTATCTGTGGTCAGATTAAAAATACCTTTTTTCTCTCCCCTTATGTTCCCTAGTATAGCACTTTCTGAACTGCATTTTCATTATTATCCTCTATAGTTCACCAATAAACAACCAAAGGACACGTCATTTCCTGTGCAATTTTGTATCTCAGTAGTGTGATATGAAAATAGATTAACAAAAGGGGAGGAAGAAAGGAATAAAAAAGGAAGGAAGGGAAAAAGGAGGAAAGGAAGGGAGTAGGAAGGAAGGAGGGAGGGAAGGAAGGGAGAAAGGAAGGAATGAAGGAAGAAAGGGAGGAAGGAAAGAAGGAAGGAAGGAAGGAAGGAAGGAAGGAAGGAAGGAAGGAAGGAAGGAAGGAAGGAAGGAAGGAAGGAAGGAAGGAAGGAAGGAAAGAGGGAGGGTGGGGGGAAGGAAGAGAGAAAAAAGGAATGAAGAAAGGAAAGGAGGGTGGGAAGGAGGGAGAAAAAGAGGGAGGGAGAAAGAAGGAAGGGTGGTAGGGAGGAAGGGAGGAAGGAAGGAAGGAAGGAAGGGAAGGAGGAGGGAATGGAGAGAGGGAGGAGGGAAGGGAAGGAGAAAAGAAGGAAGGGAGAGAAGGTAAAAGGGAGGGAGTAAAGAAAGGAGGGAGGGAAGAAAGAAGGGAGGGAGAAGGGAATGAAGGAAGAGGGAGGATAGAAAGAAGGAAGGAAAGAAGAATAAGAGGCATGAAAGAAGAGAGAAGTTAAATACATGCCCTCAAGTTAGGCAGTGGAGAGGATGGGAGGGAAACTGGAGACATTAGTGATGGGAAATAGACAACTAGTCAAAGTTGATGTACATTGTATGACTGAAGCTCAATCATGAAAACCTTTGTGACCACAGTATTTAAATAAAATATTTAATTAATTAAAAAAGTAGCACGAAAGAGAAACAGTTAATGCATAAGAATGAGCAGGTATTAAATCATATTGAAAATGAGCAGGAGTAAGACTGCAAGGAGGAGTTGATTTTTTTTTATTAATGTCTTTATTTATACAATGTGATTACAAGCGTGATTGTAGTTGGGTTTCAGTCATATAAAGAACACTCCCCTTCACCAGTGCGACATTCCCATCACCAATGCCCCAAATCTCCCATCTCCCTACACCCACCTACTACCACCCCAGCCTGTATTTGAGACAGGCTTGATTTTTGAGCCAATTGGTAAGATAGATGTATGAGCTACTCAGAGAGTCAGGGAAAGATAATCATCAGACAGAGCCAAAAATATACATCTATAAATATAAATATTCTATAAATATAGAAGTGAAGATGTGAAGGTTTTATTTGTGAAGATTCAATTTCAGGTAAGGTAATGTTTTGTTTTCATAGGAATAATCGAGAATTTACACAATCAATTGTAGGACTAGAGGAATTGACTTTATATTGGATACTCAGAAATAATTTCACAAGGAACACTCCAGAAATAACATACTAGGGTGGTGGGGTGGGGAAAAACATTTTTATCTTTGCCACATTTGAGTAGATGCTGGTAGAACTGAGGCACAACTACAGCCACTGGAATCCAAAGCAAGGCTTAGAAAGTGTTCTTGGCTCCAAGAACTTCAATTCTTACACTAAATCTAGGAAAACAGAGAAGTATGCTATGCTTGCTGAAATCTGTAGTGAAAGAATGAAGCACTTTCCAAATAATTCCGAATTCAAGTTTATGTGAATGCATCTGTTTGGCAGAAATGAAGCTGCAACAGCTGGAACACTAGCTGCAAAGGAATCTGAGAAACTTGGTCTTCAGCTTTCCAGGGACTACAAAGTTAATTCAGAGAGATGCTTAAGGAAATATTTAATATAGAACTACCTAGACAGAGGGTGATATGGTGAGTGAAATAAATCAGAGGGAGAAAGAAAAATGTCATATGATTTCACAAATATGCTATACAAAAAGAAACAGCAACAATAACAAAAAGAAAACAAAGTTAATTTATACAAAAATATATTTGGGGAATATGAAAGGCCAAAGGGAAAGGAGAATTCAAAGTAGGTATGTTAGGTTAAATGGGTCAATTGTATGATGAAGAACAAAATTAGTATTTTAGTGGTAAACTTCATGTAGTACATACTTGTTTATAATAACACATGTCTGAAATTTATATAACATTAAAGCACAATGTTACTTCAATAAATAGCGTAAAATGAAGATGCTGAGCTACTGTGTGTGTCTACTCTTTCCTGTGTCTATTGAGTTTTAGTGGCCATAAATGACTAAGCATCACAATAGAGATAAAACAAAACTATGCAAAATTGTTATTACTCTGCTTTCCACACCCTAGCAGACTAGGTTAGGGTTTGTTGGCTTTATGCCCACACAGAGTTCTATATCGCAACCCATATTACTTCTTAACTAGAAGGTAAAAACCTTCTATATTACACTTTGGAATTGGTATGTGCGAAAAAATGGTGTTCACAAGGTGATTGACTCACAATGTCAAATTTCACATTTTCTGAGGAAGGCAGGGTATAGAGGGCTGAGATAAGTCATCACTTGTTTATGACAATCTCTATTGCTCAACAGCTACGTGACCCTGGACAGATGACTTCAACATTTTTTATCTCATTCAGCACTTTACCAAAATTCTTATTCCAAACTTAAGGAGTAGGATATCAGCCTCTGTCATTACTGCTAAAGATAACATAAGAAGTTTTTGCGTCACTCCCTCAAATTTAAAGTCCTTGGAAGGACCATCTGTTTGGCTTATCCTTTCTGTGTGTTTTAGTCATGTGGTCTTTTCTTTTGATCGGAATAATCTTAAATTATACCATTATCTAAGTTTCAGATATATAGCCTTTTAGATTAACATCTTAATTACTATTCTTTATGCTTGTCACAAGAATTTGAGTTTTCATTCATTCCCATACAGGGTATTAGAATGTTTATCTAATTTATCCACCCTACTTTTCTTCCTGTCATGAATATTTTTGTTCTTATATTCTAAAAGTTTGATTTTATTTAATCCAATGATGTATTTTGTTTCTTTATCTACTGCACATGATTTTCATGTGGTTTTTGACCTTTCATCTGATTTATTTAACTAAGCATAAAACCCTAAAGTTGTTTCCATAAACATAAGATGGTGCATATATATCTTGGATTAGTGTTTTTCTATTTTCCAGATAGATACCCAGAAGAAAACTGAACCAGAACTATTTCTGTTCTCAAAATTTTTTAATACATTCCACATTTTTGTTCATAATAGCTTCACCTATTTACGTCCCCACTTGTCAGAGATATAAAACTCAAAAAACACTACCCAAAGGATATATGCATTTAAAAATATAGTTTCAGCCTCCTATACAATAATACCCTTGAAATTATAACTTTTAATGTGATAGCTCTTCTAGTTTCTATGACATTACAATCATATAATTATACTACTGAAATATAAAAATACTGGCTGAGATCTGAAATCATCTGCCAACAGTACTCATACTCCTTGGAAGCACAAGTCTATACAAAGCTTTAAGTGTTAACAATAATAGTGTGATAAACTAAACTTTATTGACAAATTCACATTCATTAACTGCCACAGTGATGGCAATGAACTCAAACAAATTTAAACAGAGAAGTAAATTACTTTTTACAAATTACCAGATAGAACCATGATGTGGTTCTTGCAAACAGGCTGTGCTGAAAGCAGTACCTGCATGAGTCTCACCTCAGGGCCATGTTTATGTCCATATTCAAGAAAGACACCAAGGTTCAGAGAAGTTAAATAACTTGCCTCAGCTTGAAAGTCATATGGACAAGAATAAAATTCAGACCTTCTTTTATACTAGACAGAGCCCAATATGTCAATGCAAGTCAAGATTTAGAGACCACATGAAGGCCCAGATATCCTGTGAGAAGAAGAGATTATAAGTGCTTGGGGAAAATCAGGAATACTCCAAAGGAAGTAGTTTTCCTTCAGGGTAGTGAGGGTCTCCCAGGATTTCAACAGGGGAACATGTGCAAGAAGGAAGGGGTGACAATCTGCAGAAGTCAAGTATAGAAAGGGTTGGGGGCACTGAGATATGAAGATTGTGAAAGTTCATGGAAGTCTGAAGGATGGGGGCACACTCCTTCATGGAATGGAAAAATATCATATGAGTCATAAACATATGCAAGCATCCAAGTTTGATTTTTGACAACTTGTCGTTCTTGAAATATTGCTGAGTATGACATTGGTGGCACCAGCAGCATTGGATCTGAGACACACCATGTCCTTGAACCCTAACATTGGGCCCTTTGGCCAAATTGACTTTTGTATAAATGATGCCTCTATTTTGAGGGCTAAAAGAGGCCAGCTTTCATTTTATTGTCTTTCCCCTTCTTCTCTTTTTGTTGTTGCAGTGACAGGGATTTTCACAGGCATTTGACAGGGATTTGGTTATGGTGCTTGCACAAACTTTGTCACAACATATGGGAGATTGTCTCCTTTACTGTGGTACATAAATCCCAAAATACAAAACCATTTAGATTTCTTTCAGGAGATTGAATGGTGCCAGGGATTAAAATCATGGCCCATGCTTACAAGGCAGGTCCTCTTCCTCTGAGCATCACTGGGCCATGAGAAACTAACTTTTAATTTTAATATAGATATTAATAAAAACAGCAAGTCACATATTATCACAATTATTTCACAAAACAATATATATGACCCTAGAAGAAAGGATAGCCACTTACATAAAAAAGAATTGGCAATAAAAACCACCTTACTGAAATATGAAGTATAAAGCATTCACTTTACTTGTCTTATTTGCAAAACTGGCACTGATATGTAGAAAATACTACTTTAAAATATTTGGCATGGGTTGAAGCTGAGGAGAAATTACAGACATGGAAGTAGTTTTAGCTTTCAAGTAATTATGATACGGGGGAAGTAATTCTAATTGGATCAGGCTAGGGCAGGTAGTCACAGGGATGTTGGGCATGCACAACATCCAAGCTCTATCTGAACACCAATCCATGACCACTGCAAACATGACTAATGGATCTGACCACTCCATAGAATCCAAGACTCAGATTTATGGTCCTCAGCACAGAACTACCAGCTATGCCAGAGCACCAGGTTGATACCTTTTGGCTCTGCCTACACTGGACCATGGGAAGGAGAATAGATGTTACAGGCATTTTTTGATACTTCACAACTAAGATTATGAATAAATATGACAGTAGCAGGTTAAATTATGTCAGCCCAATATGGCAATATCCTGTTGTATAAACCTATAGACATGCTTTTATATATGGCAAAATGCTTTTTAGATATAAGTAAGAGTCTCCAAATGAGAAGACTATCTTGAATTATACAACTGGGGCCAGTGTAATCACAAGAGAAAGTCGAATCAGGGGCAGGAGTGTAAGTCAGAGTAAACAGAGTAGAAGTAGTGACAGTAGACATCAGAGAGATAAGGCACAAACCAAGAAATGTAGGTGCATCTAGAAAATAAAAAGAATAATGAAGGGGGTCTTCCATAGAACTTCCAGAAACACAGACTCGCTGAAACCTTGATTTTTTTTTTCTTGAAACATGTGACAGACTTCTAACCTACAGAACTGCAAAATCATAAACTTGTATAATGAGCCATTAGGTTTGTGGTAACTTGTTGCTGCAGTACTAGGAAACTAATGCAAGAATCGCTGTGCCATCAGTAGAGATCTATAGGGTGGAGTAAGAAGGAGATGGTGAATGATGTTTGAGTTGTTGTGGAGGTCATATGTAAGACATTATTGAAGAGATATCTACCAAACAGGTGACACTTTGAAGATGAAAAGTGAAACAACTTTTTTTGAATATGTTATATTTATATGTGTAATAAATAGATGCCATATACATAATATGCATGTATGCTGTCTATATCCTAAATAATAGGCATCTATTGTTTTACTTATGTAAACTTGTGATTTTTAGAAAACCTTTTTAAATATTTTTAAATTTAGTTATTAGAGTTTGAGTCACATGCTTAAAATAGAGCTAACACTTATACTTTTGGTCTAGAGTTACACAATGGCCACCAATGTGTTCAAGAACTCATTACCAGAATGTTGCTTCTAGTTTACCTCATCATTCCCTTTCACTCCAACATGTATCACTTCTGTCATTCAGGTCCAAGGATTTATGAACTGATTTTTGTTTATTCCCTTGTTTTGTTTCTCTGTACATCGCAAAAGAGTGAGATTACCTGGTATTATCCTTCTCCCTCTATCTTATTTTGATTATTATTTCATCCATATTGTAGTGAACTGCATGATATCATTTACTCCTAAGATACATGGTATTAAGAAAAAAACTATGTATATATGCTAAAACTTCCTTTTCTATTCATCTGTAATGTGAAACAATAATATTTTGAAAGGGAGACAAGGGAAAAATAATCTGAATTTATTGAGTACCTACAAGTTCTATAATTCTTTAACCAATTTATTTTATTACATCTTTGTGACAACTTAAAAGTAAGATTTTTTTAATGTGTTTTTTTCCACAGGCAATTAAGAGGTCAGGGGATAAGAGATGAGTTTAAGATAACTCTGCTTAATACCAGAAACCAGTCTCATAGCGGGGTCCAATCTTCTCAATTATGGCATTCTTGTCATTACATGATGTTAGGTTTCTATTATAGCCTCAGGGAATGGGGGTTAAAGGCTGATCCTACAGCTTTCCTAAATATTTCTAGTAATGCAAGAAATGAGGTTCTAATAGGTAATTTTGGGTTCAAGGTGTTGAGAAATCAGAGGTAAATAAAATTCAAAGAAATAAAGATGAATTTTTAGTAACCTGGAGATGATACTTCTCAGAAAGTTTCTTCATGTCAAGACAAGTGGGAGTAGGGATAGCATCAGCCATGACTCACTGTTGGCTCAACAGATGGAGTGGGCAGGAGGCTAGAAAGTGGCTGATGGGTCTGACTCCTCCTACCTCTACAGAATCTATTCTGGGGCCTCTTCACGGGGGGGGGGGGCGGGGAAAGAGATGCGTATAGGGGTTTCCCCAATATTGGAGGACTCCAAGGGACAAGAGAAGCAACTTCTGAGTCCCAGGCATGAGCTGAACTCTTGATGATCTGTTTTGGAGATCTCTGTGCCTCCTACAGCCTATCTATCCCACACATAGGTGTGGTGCTGAGCTAGGAGTCCGTAATCCAATGGCTCAAAGGCCTGGATATATAGCTTACATTTACTAGACCTCTAGAATATGGTAGTAAAATTACTTTTTGGTGGGGCATTATTTTTTACTTTTGTCTCCAACTTTACTAATAAAGACACAAAAAAATCAAGTGGTTTGGTCAATTGTCTAAGAACAGAGTTTGTCAGTAATGAGATCTAAACTTAAAACAAATATTATCTAACTTTAAATCCCATATTTTATCTAGTTTAGTATAAATTAAACATCTGATTTTTTTATTTTTTTATTTTGATCATAGTGGCTTACATATCTTTCACATTACTATAACATGAATCACACTTTAACATATCACAGTATAGGATGCAGACATCTTTAAAAGGGCATAGAAAACCTTGGAGGAAATTCTAACTGGCAGAAAAAGCATGGGGACTTGTCACTGACATGGCCTGAAAACCCCAAGAGAATGCATTTCTGGAGGATAGAGAAATAGAGCAGCAGGTAGGACTGTTTTCTTGCATGTGGCTAATCTGGGCTAAATCTCCAACACCTCATATGGTCCCCTGAGCTTGCCAGGAGTGATCCCTAAACTGAGAGTCAGGAATAAACTGTGAGTACAGTGAGTATGACCCCCAAACAACCACCACAAAAGAGAATGAGTTTATGACCAGTAGAAGGATCATGCACATATGTATGAAGACAGAGGGTATGTCGGGGAAAATTGAGTACGTCTGTGGTCACAGGATGAGTCAAGAGCTTATGACATCAGGGATGACTGTTGGCATGAGATGATGATTGAAGGTCCTCTAAACCTTTAACCTTTCTAGCTGAGTCCTAAACTCAGACTCAAATTATACATCACCCTTCATGAGAATTAAGTAGGTGGATATTTTTAGCTTACTTAAAAGGCTCAGTAATCATAAGGTTGCTCATCAAGAATGTGTCAGAATACTATTTTTTGAAATTGGTTTGAAGTGAATGGTATACTCTTACACTGAGTGTCACAAACTTTTCTATTTGTTACTATACACAGTGGTCACTGGATCACAAGGCACAGCCATTCTGTTCAGAACATTTTTAGAGAGAGAAAAATTTGCATCCTAGTTCACTAACCCCTGAGAACATTGTACCTCAGAAACCTCCTTCCCTTTTTCTGGGCTCTCCTTTAGAGAAACGACAGTCCTTAAAATGCATATGTTTTTATGTCTGGTATCTATTCTGAAACATATAACATTTCATATGGCTGCATAATTTTCAATAAACAAGTCATTATATATCATTTTTCTTTTGTCCATTCACAATTTGCCATTTTATTCTATTCTAGCAGTGATGTATCTTTTATCATTTGGAGTGTTTTCCAATGAAAGATTTCCTGAAATGAAAATAATGGATCTAAGATTTATAATATTCTTGTGACTTTTTAATGGTACACAATAACCTTCTGAAAAAGTTGATATAATAGCCTGTCATTTTTATCTAATTTAAATTTTATCTTTCAAGTGTTTAGAAATGGATTTTTTGAATATTTCTAATTCATTAGGTGCAAATACCTTTTTAAAAATAATATCTTTACTTAAGCACCATGATTACAAACGTGTTTAAAGTTGGTTTTCAGTTATATAAAAGAACACCCTCCTTCACCAGTGTGACATTTCCATCACCAATGCCCCCCATATCCCTCCTCCTCCACCCATGCCTGTTTTCAAGACAGTCATTCATTTCTCTCACTCACTACCATGGGCATGATAGTTGCCAGTGTAGTTGTTTCTCTAACTAAACTCTCCACTCTTTGTGGTAAGCTTCACATCATGGGCCAGTTCTCTCAGCCCTTATCTCTATTGTCTCTGGGTACTATTACAATAATGTCCTTTATTTTTCTTAAGCTCCACAGATGAGTGAGACTATGTTGTGTCTATCTCTCTCTCTCTCTGGCTTACTTCACTCAGCATGATAGTTTCCATGTCCATCTATGTATAGAAAAATTTCATTACTTCATTACCTGATGATTAAATAGTATTTCATTATGTTAGGTGCAAATTCATGATTTTGACTGATTCCTTGAGAATAATACAAGTGAAACAGTTTCTATATTTTTGTTCTCCACCAAGTTTCAATTTTTGTCAGACTTTCTTTTGTTATGTATTTAATGGGATTTTAATATATCTTGTCTTACTTTCCATGACTCTAAAAATCACAAGTGAGTATATAATCAAGGTCAAATATTAAATGTGGACTGGGAACAAGAATAAACATTGCTGTCAATAAACTAAAGCCGAAAGTTAAATATATGAGTTATAGAAAAATAAGAGAATTAAAAAATTATTCAACAATAACCCACAAACAGAGGGAGATGATTGAAACAAAAGAGAAAGAGAAAGACATTCTCTAGGGGAAATAAGTTTAGATGTTTAATACCATTAAACTTTCAGAGGTAAAATATATTTATGATATTTTTAATATAATTTTTATTTTGAACATAGTGGCTTACATATTGTTGACAATAATATTTTAGGTGCATAATTACATAAAATCAGGGGAATTCCCATCTTCGATTTGTCCTCCCTACACCTCCGTTCCCATCCTACCTCCCATATCCTCCTCCCTCACCCCCAGGGCTGCTAGAATATGTGGTCTCCTCTGAACCTAGTTTACTACTTAGTAGTCTTACACCTGTTTGGTCTTGGTACCTCCCTTATTTCCCCCTCTACTTGGGAGGCAGGACTAGATAGTTCAAGTTATGTGGTTTTGTTTGAAGAAGAGAAAAGTAATAAACTGGGGTAAAAATCAAATACGCCGAAAATGGGCGGAATCCTTCGAAAGGCTCTCATCATCGGTTTGAGAGACGAAGGGGAGAAAGAAAGTGAAACACCCCAGCAGTACAAAAAGAAGTGTCAAATAAAATATCCAGTGAGCATTCCAACAATAAAGATAAGCACCACAAAAAAGCCATGGTCTTGAGATAAAAAACATGACAGAGCACATAAAAGAAGAAAAGAAAAGAAGAAAAAAAAATATAAATGGAGACAACAACTTTAATAACCACACCAAAACAAAGAAATCGACAAAAATAGGTAAGAAGGCAAAAAGCACAAAACATTTTATGATGATAGTTTAATAGTGAATATTTATGATAAGATTGTAATAGAGAGAATGTAACTTCTTTTTTTTTTTTTTTTGTTTTTGGGCCACACCCAGTAACGCTCAGGAGTTACTCCTGGCTATGCGCTCAGAAGTTGCTCCTCGCTTGGGGGACCATATGGGACACCGGGGGATCGAACCGCGGTCCGTCCAAGGCTAGCGCAGGCAAGGCAGGCACCTTACCTTTAGGGCCACCGCCCGGCCCCTAGAATGTAACTTCTAAGACAGTGGGGGCTGGAATAAAAAATAAACACAATCCTTCCAAATATCTAAGGCATTAGAGGAAAAATTAATAAGCATTAGGAAAGAATTAAAAGAGAAAGTAACAACTGAAGTAAATAATTTTAACTATGTGAGAGATGGCAAGAAATGAACAAGAGCTAAACTTCCCAGAGGAAAAATAGATGGTTATGTTGATCTTTAAAACCTAACTTAATGCTTTCTGTGAGAGTCAGATCTTAAACACTAACAAAAAAGTTGGAAGTAAGAAAAATGTAAGTAGATAAATACTAAGGAGAGAGTTTTGAGTCCTCTTTGCATTAAAGGAGAATTCCATTGATAAAATGCCTAGAGAAATGGGTAAGATCATAACATAGTGGCCAAGCATTTCATTTACCACAAACTCACCTTTTGAAATTAGTCAGTTACAAATAAATGAATAAATCAAATAACTGGAAGAAAGCATGTAAGTTAGTGAGCTGCTTGCAAGGCAAGAACCTTAGCTGCTATACTATCTTTCAGGTCTGACTGGGTTTCGTTTCAGAAAGAGAGGCAGTGGCTAAATGGCTGGGAACCTCTGATCTAGATGATGTCTTCCCTGGTTGACAATGAATCAAAAGACAGCCCAGGTCATACACTGTGTGTATATATATATATATATATATATATATATATACATACATACACATGCATGCGCTAAGGCAGATACACACACATGCACATATATATACATATCTCTCTCTAGCACTAGTGTGGTGCCAGTGCTCTCTCCCATATCTTATTGTGGCTCTGTTTGAGGAAATCATTATTCTTTGGGAACTTATAGGAAAGCACTTTCACTAGCTTCTTTGTCCTCATCCAAAGCTTTTTTCCTATTTTGTGATTTTGCAACCCTGCCTTTTCTACCCTGTCACTTTCTCTGATTAACTAGTACATCAGTGCCACTAGCATGTTAACCCTAGAAGAGGCCCAGATGAATCTCTAATTTAAAGAAATATGTTTGTTACTGGACAAGATAAAGATTTTTACACTTTACCACAGCTTGAGTTCCTGGTTAGAAAAAAAAACTGATAAACAAAGCCCAAACCCAGAATAGACAAATAGAATACTAGGGAGAAAAAGATGAAAGACTTCTCCTTCCCCTGTTTTAAATTATATTATAAAGTGGTGGTGTTTAAATTATATTATAAATTGGTATTGGTTAAAATAACAAATACCTGAATATAGATAGATTTTTAGACCAATGGAATAGAAATAGAGTCCAGAGATAGATTTGCAGATATTTTTTCAATAAAAGAACAAAAGACTATGAAATATAACAAGGAAAGCTTCTTCAACAAATGATAAAATTGGAGACCAGAGAGGTGACGCTAGAGGTAAGGTGTCTGCCTTGCAAGCGCTAGCCAAGGAAGGACCGCTGTTCGATCCCCTGGCGTCCCATATGGTCCCCCCAAGCCAGGGGCAATTTCTGAGTGCTTAGCCAGGAGTAACCCTTGAGCATCAAATGGGAGTGGCCCCCCAAAAAACAAAAAACAAAACAAAAAAATGATAAAATTGATTTCACATGCATAAAAAAAACAAACTCAGATCTCTTTCTAATACCATGCATGAAAGTATAAAAATTGATTATATATCTCAGTATTAGGGGACAGAGCAATGGTGCATCAGCAGGGCGTTTGCCTTGTACATGGATGACCCAGACGAACTGTGATTTGATCCCGGATATCCCATATGGTCCTCCAAGCTAGGAGCCATTTCTGAGCACATAGCCAGGAGTAACCCTTGAGAGTCACCAGGTGTGGCCCAAAATAAAATAAAAAACCTATATTTCAGTATTAAATTTGATTCCATAACTTACATTGATGAAAATAAGCGTAATGTTTTCATGACATTGAGATTAGAGGTATGTTCTATGGTTAAATCTCCTTGACCAAATTAACAAAGATAAAGATATAGAACTACAATCAAATGAAGAAGCTTCTGTACTGCAAAAGAAATGATGACCAGAAGTAAAAGACACCCCACAGACTGGAAAAGGCAATTTGCTCACCACCTATCAGATAAAGCATTGACATATGAAATAGAACTAATAGAACTCTATCCAAAAACTTATCACAAAATGGGGACAAGAGATGAGCATAAACCTGCTCAAAGAAGACATACAGGTGGTCAAAAAAAAAGATATGAAAAAATGTATTGATCACTTATCATCTGGATAATGTAAGTAAAAACAGTATTTCTCATACCAGTGAGACTGGCACTCATCACAAATAAAAACAAAACAAAACAGTGCTGGTGTGAATGTGGGAAGAAAAAGAAATAGTGGGAATTTCGACTGGTTCAACCTTTTGGAAAGTAATTTGGACACTTCTCAGAGTGCTAGGAATTGACCTTCCATGGCCCAACAATTTTACTTCTGAGCATCTACCTCAATAATCTAAAAATTCACTTTAGAAAAGACATCCTATGTTCACTACAGCACTATTAACAAAAGCCCAAATCTAGAAACAACCCAAATATCCAAGATCAGATGATTGGATCAAAAAACTGTGGTAACGGAGAGGGGAGGGGGAAAAAAGAAAAAAAATGTGGTAACAAGCAACAACAATGGAATCAAGAGACCCAAACTTTAACAATCTAAACTTGAAATGGTCCTGTTATACTGGCATGCTGGGGGGCAGGTGTTTGGTATTGAATACACTGGGGAAAGAGTAGTGGAAGGAGGCAAACACTGGTGATGGGATTGTCCCTGATTCATTATATGTCTGAAACCCAACTGTGAATGGGCTTTGTAAATCACAATGGTTTCAATAAAATAAAATTTAAAAAAAAGAAAAAAAAAAGAAACTGTGCAAAGGATACACAATGAAATAGTACTTGGCTATAAGAAAAAATGAAAACAAATCTGCTACCATGTGAATGGATCTGGGGAACATGATGCTGAGTGAAGTAGGTCAGAAAAGAAAGACATATGCAGAGTTCCCTCATATGCAGGATATAAAAAATAATTACTGTAGAGGATGACAAATTCCTAAAGACCATAGAAATTGAGAACTTGGTTTCAATAGGAAGCTTGTCATGGGGATGGGTGGAGTAGTGACAGATCCTGGGACAATTGTGGAAGGAAGTACACACCTGGGTGGAAGGTTTGATGCAGGAATAGTTCATGTATGTAACCCTACTAATAATAGGGTGTAAATCACTATAAATAAAACAAAACAACACAACTAACTCCTAGGTTGGATGAAAACAATGTTGTTGGATAGTAATTTAGGCAAGATACTAACCTCATATGTAGTTTGAATTCCCAGTGCATACAGTTCCCTGAGTACCACCACGGGTCACTCATGAGCAGAGTTAGAAATAACTCCTGACACTTTCAGAGAAAACCAAAACCTTGTGGCCATAGAATAGCATTAGAACATTGGTGATGGGTACTGTGAATATGATACATACACAGAGGAGTGAAGCTAAGTACTTGAAAATTCCATTCTATTTTAAGTATATAATAAATCAGTATAATAATTAAATTAAAATGTGAGGTCCTAGAATTGAGACAAGGCCTGAAAACCTCACCAAAAACTGAGGAGAGGAAATGAATAGATACCGTATTTTTTGTTCTGTAAGATGAACCTAACCATAAGATGCACATAGTTTGTAGACAAGGGAAACAAGAGACGTCAGGAGATGGTAGTTGGGAGCAACCAGCCTGCTAGGCCAAAGTATATTTACAATATGCCGGCCCACATCTGGTTAAACTCATTTACTTAAATTATTTTACATCAGAAAATTAAAAAAAATTTTTAAATATTTTATTAATATAAAAAATAAAACTCTCCTGCACTCAGGCTTCAGCTTCAAGTGCATTCACTCCATAAGATGCAGAGACAGAATGTTGCACTGGTGATGGGGGGGTGTCCTCTTATATGACTGCAACCCAACCACAATCATGTTTGTAACCAAGGTGTTTAAATACTATTTAAAAATAAAAATAAGGGCCCGGAGAGATAGCACAGTGGCATTTGCCTTGCAAGCAGCCGATCCAGGACCAAAGGTGGTTGGTTCGAATCCCAGTGTCCCATATGGTCCCCCGTGCCTGCCAGGAGCTATTTCTGAGCAGACAGCCAGGAGTAACCCCTGAGCACCGCTGGGTGTGGCCCAAACCCCCCCCAAAAAATAATAAAATAAAAATAAATCGAGGCCCGTGAGGTGGCGCTAGAGGTAAGGTGTCTGCCTTGCAAGCGCTAGCCAAGAAAGGACCTCGGTTCGATCCCCTGACATCCCATATGGCCCCCCCAAGCCAGGGGTAATTTCTGAGCGCTTAGCCAGGAGTAACCCCTGAGCGTCAAATGGGTGTGGCCCCCCCAAAAAAACAAAAAATAAATAAATAAAATAAAATAAAATAAAAAGAAATCATGCAATTTGCTGCAACATAGATGAAACTGGAAGATATTATGTTAAATGAGATAAGCCAGAAGAAGAAGAATGCAGGATGATATCACCTATATATGCCCTTTAGAATAACTGCTTGAAGAAATGCAATGGTTTAAATAGGATTTGTCTTGAACACACTTGGCCCTAGATTATAGTAAGTAGAAGGAAAGAAATTGGATGGAGGAGGAGAAACACAAATATGAACTAATGGGGGCCAAGGGCCAATTGGCCTCAGATATATTGCTGGTGTTAAAAAAGGACAGAACTAAATATTCAAGCCAAAGTCAATGACAATTAAATCATGAGACTCAAACTTTAACTATCAAAATTTAAAATGGGCCTGTTCTGTTGGCAGGCTAGGGAGCAGAGATGATGGCATGGGATACACTCTGGAAACATTGGTGGAGGGAGGTGGATGCTGGTGGTGGGATTAGCCCTGATTCATTGTATGCCTGAAACCCAACTGTGAAATACTTTGTAAATCACAACAGTTTCAATAAAATATTTTTTAAAAAGAAATATAGCCATGCTTTGATGTGTAAGGAGGCACACCTAAAATTTATTTGATGTAGAAAAGCAATATATTACCTTAATTTAGAAAAATAAACAAAAGCTAAGAAAACCCCAAAAGAGAGCATTTTATGTACTGACTCACCCCTAAAGTGCCCTGCACCCCTCAGTGATAACTCCAGTGGCCCTCAACAAGCTCCTTGCCTTGCAGGAGACAGTCAGGGCTGCTAGAGCAAGACAGTGGCTCTGGGTCCTTAACAAGATTTTCTGGTTTCTTAATAAGACCAAAGTCTGGGAAGTCTTCTTTGCCAAGTGTCTGTGGTTACTGGAAAATTTATACAGATAGAAGGTTCTAGGCAGGGTGCCTCAAAGAAGTGGGCATTTAACAAATGCTGATTCCTTCCTGCCCACCTCAGGAACTCACACCCTGTGATTTGTGGCTCATGTTTCTGTGGCTTCAGAGCCAAACTCTGACCCTGCTGACCATGGATTCTAAAAACTAATATTTGGCCTAAGTTCTGTCAATAGACTTTCCCAGCACTTTCCTTATCTCTCCAACTGCAAAATAGAGATATTTGCATTTTGTTTCTCCAGGGGAAAATGACTGAAAAACTTGAATTCTGACCTTTATTTAGAACTTTGGTGAGTGGTTTTATGCTGTCATCTCTTAGAGTCTTGTCCTGGTTGTATAGTTTTTGTAACCTAGTATTTGTATATCGCCTTAGCAGCTTACAAAACCACATACATGGTTTCATGTTTGGTCCTGGTAAAGGAAACAAGAAGTGGGTCAAGTGTTACTATATTCATTTTAGATCCTGAAAACTGAATTTCAGTGAGGTACGTATCTTTGGGGGTGTCATTGAGGATCTATGAGAAATTTGCATAAATTTCCTTATTATAGCTCTAGTTCTTTATTCATGAAACTGGCATTATGGTGGCTGAAAAGGCAACCATTTTTGTACCTCTGTTTTCTCCTCTGTAAATGAACATAATAATAGCACATTTTAAAATATTCCATTTCATGTTGCAGAGACGAGAGCTTTGGTATCACTGGTCCTACAGACTGTAAGGTGTGCTGCCCGTTTCTGACAATGCCCCATAAGAAAGGCCAGCATGGTGAATCCAGCAGCAATGAGCACTCACATATGGATGTGAGGCCCTGGTTTTTATGCCAGGTCCATGCCAACTTCAGAACTTTGCCTGAGAGTAGACTAAGTGTTCATCTCCTCTCTCTGCTCAGTCTTCTTCTTTCACATCACACAAGTGTGGAATCCCCAACAAATGTCTCACTAATCTTCTCATGCTCTCCTTTGTCAGTCAGGCATAAAGTTGCAGAGTAAGTCAGTATGCAGAAAACCATCCCTGCACAGTCTCTTCCCAGGCAGCGGAGAGGTAGGTCTGCTTAGGGGTACAGCCCTTGTTTTTGCTGCAGACCAAACAGTCAGGCCCTTCTGAGGTCTGAGTCATAGCCTTGACCCTAGACCTAGAACCTGCCAGCAGAGGCAATCTCTAGGTCTGGGGCAACACCAGACTCTGGGTTGTTCTGTTCCTGATCTCTTTTCTGAGGTGTTGCAATCTTTCACAACAGACCCAGGTCGATTATTGCACGTTCCTGTCACCAGGCAACTGGTGGTTTGTAGCTCAGTCTATCCAGGAATTCTGACCCACACTGAAACCTTCATAGTTTTCATGCATTTGTTTTTCGGGAGAAAACCACCGGCTTCAGAAAAAAAGACCATTCCAGGTGAATGACCTTTGAGGCAGGCCTTCCAGTTCCCTTGTACCCTTTGACATAAAGCTGCCAGTGTGTATATTCCTCCATTCAAACAGCTTTGGAGGGAAATGGCTAGACACAACAATTACTATCAAATCTCCAAGTCCTTTCTTCCAGATCAGACAATAATAGAAGAGGGAAAATGTAAATTGAGGTGTTGCTAGCCTGCCCCCTACTGCCAAATAGGAAGATCATCCGGGGTCTTCTTTGTTGGAAGTTCTAGAGCCCCCAACTCAGTCTCAGGCAGCTTAATGTCTAGAAGTCAGTTCCCTGTTATATGTCCACATCTCCCATTGTTGTCCCTCAAAGGCTTCTCTTAGACTTGATGACTGACTTCTGTTCATTTCTCCTTCCCTATCTGTCCTTTCTCCCCTGACCATGGCCTCCAAATCTAGGTGGGGTGTCCTATGTTCCAGTCCCACAGAACCCTGTGCTTCCATTATCCATGCATTTAGCATCCTGAAGCACTTTGCTGGAGGTATCAAAATGGCAGATGAGTCCCTAAAAGTCACACACTCTGCCATCCTTAGTTCCTCAGTGTCTAACACTCTAACTCACAACACCTAAGGGAGTGAATCTTACTGGAGCAAATGTGTGTTTTGTTGTTTCATGGTTGTGTGATAATTGATACTGCTGAAAGTCTGCATTTTGTTATATCTTGTACTACACCAACTACCCTACCACTTGGAGGCTATGACAGCAAGAGGAAGTGCCCTTCTTCCTTCAGATTCAGTTGGAACACTACCAGAGGATTTGAGTTTTCTGACTCAGGCCCTGTGCCTCATACTCTGTAAATGAAGGTATTTGCCTCCCAGTGAAAGGGAGGCTGACAAAACTTCTGACAAATGTAATTGAAACCATAGACTCACATCCGGGAGCTTAGTGATCTATAATATTCTACATGGATATAGGAAGTAATTCCTTTTTTATATCAGTTTCTACCTAGCTGGAATCATTCTTCCAATATTTTCACTTTAGTCAGCCCCTTGGATTCCTGGAATTGCATGCTAGTTAGTAGAAGACAGAATTGAGCTAGATTTTGCTATAAGGAAGAGTTTGTGAGACGGTGACAGACTTCTGAGAGACTCAGATGGTAAAAAAAAAAAATGAAGACAGTTAAAAGCTGTTATTTGATCTGCATTTCCCACAAACCTCCATTCTTTGCTTTTCCAAGCACATTCAGAAAAGGGTCACATTAAAGCTAATGAAGTCTGAAGTCTTAGAGCAATGACACATGGCCTGGCCTTTATGGTTCTGTTTCCTTATTTCAGGCAGTGGGCTCTTCTGAAGCTTTGGAAGTTGTGGTTGTTCTCAGAACATGAGTTGAACAATCTGCATATTTTACTTTGGTTTATATGAGCTCATTATATATACATATATATATTTACATGTAGATTATATATAAAAGTCATTAATCCACAGGGCTGTGGGGGCTGGGGGAAATGGCCTTTCCATTTCTCTATGTAACTAGTTTTATACTGGGTCAGGAATACAAGGGCTAGTAAACATACACAGTCAATTGTTATCTGGGCAGATGCTGGCCAGAGAATCATAGAAGCATAGTGTCTGAGTCAAGGTGAGTTTAGCTGATGTATGTTGTTTGGTTGGTTAATTGGTTTTAGTGGTAGGATGTGATGATAATTTATTCTTTAAATGTATTTGTATTACTCAGGGCCTGCACGGTGGTGCTAGAGGTATGGTGTCTGCTTTGCCAGCGCTAGCCTAGGACGGACCGCGGTTCTATCCCCCGGCGTCCCATATGGTCCCCCAAGCCAGGAGTGACTTCTGAGAGCATAGCCAGGAGTACCCCTGAGCGTCACAGGGTGTGGCCCAAAACCAAAAAACAAACAAACAAAAAAACCCATAAATGTATTTGTATTACTTTAGAGGTAACATCGTTTACAATATCATTCACAGCATAAGATGGACACTGTTACTACACTTTATTACCACCAACATGTTCATAGTCCTTCATTGTCCCCAGGAGGAGATAGACCAGAAGGATGCTTTCTTGTTCAGTGGTGTGAAATTGAGGAAGAGGGTGCTCCGTGTTCAAGAAAGACTTATGTCCACCTCCTGAAGTAGAAGGAAAGGAATTTGAATTTGAAGACTCTAAAAAAAGACCTGTGTGATTAGGGCTTGGAAATCCAGAGCATTGTTTTACAAGGTAAGTCTGAACAAGACAACTGCCCTATACAAACTTCACAGATTAGTCTAAGACCAGGTCAGCTGTGCCAGGGTTGAGAGTTGGCAATATTAAATGAATGGTTTTCATTATCAAAGCCTAGGCCATTGCTCTGGCTTCAGGTGTCCTCTGAGCTGAAGCAGGAATGTCCCTAGGTACCTCTCCCTGATCCCAGAGAAGTGGCCCACCTGGTCTTTCCCAGCACATGGTTGCAGATACTGAGGTCAGCTAGTGGTCCAGATTTCTGCTCCCACAGCAAACTTAGTCTGGGGGCTTAGGTCTCTGCTGTCTGGGGATCTGGGCTAAATAAACATCATCCTATATGGTGCTCATCTATTCCTGATATCCACCTCCACGTTATTTTTCCCCACCCCTCCACCTCCACTTTTACCTCCTGCATTCAGGAATCCTGTGTTTTGATCCATTCCCAACCTCTGACTTGTAACCCCCTAAGCGCACCTCCTTTCTTTCTTTTTTTCTTTCTTTCTTTCTTTCTTTCTTTCTTTCTTTCTTTCTTTCTTTCTTTCTTTCTTTCTTTCTTTCTTTCTTTCTTTCTTTCTTTCTTTCTTTCTTTCTTTCTTTCTTTCTTTCTTTCTTTCTTTCTTTCTTTCTTTCTTTCTTTCTTTCTTTCTTTCTCTTTCTTTCTTTCTTTGTTTCTTTCTTTCTTTTTCTTTCTTTCTTTCTTTTCTTTCTCTCTCTTCTTTCTTTCTCTCTTTCTTTCTCTCTCTCTTTCTCTCTCTTTCTTTCTTTCTTTCTTTCTTTCTTTCTTCTTTCTTTCTTTCTTTCTTTCTTTTTATTTATTTCTTTCTTTCTTTTCTTTCTCTCTTCTTTCTTTCTCTCTTTCTTTATGTATCTTTCTTTCTCTCTCTTTCTTTCTTTCTTTCTTTCTTTCTTTCTTTCTTTCTTTCTATCTTTCTTTCTTTCTTCTTTCTTTCTTTCTTTGTTTCTTTCTTTCTTTTCTTTCTTTCTTTCTTTCTTTTCTTTCTCTCTCTTCTTTCTTTCTCTCTTTCTTTCTCTCTCTCTCTTTCTCTCTCTCTCTTTCTTTCTTTCTTCTTTCTTTCTTTCTTTCTTCTTTCTTTCTTTCTTTCTTTCTTTTTCTTTCTTTCTTTTCTTTCTTTCTTTCTTTCTTTCTTTTTCTTTCTTTCTTTCTTTCTTTCTTTCTTTCTTTCTTTTCTTTCTCTCTCTTCTTTCTTTCTCTCTTTCTTTCTCTCTCTCTTTCTTTCTCTCTTTCTCTCTCTCTCTCTCTTTCTTTCTTTCTTTCTTCTTTCTTTCTCTTTCTTTCTTTCTTTCTTTCTTTATTCTTTCTTTCTTTTCTTCTTTCTCCTCCTCCTCCTCCTCTTCTTCTTCTTCTTCTTCTTCTTCTTCTTCTTCTTCTTCTTCTTCTTCTTCCTCTTCTTTCTTCTTGTTTTTGGGCCACACCGGTAACAGGTGACACTCAGGGGTTATTGCTGGCTATGCGCTCAGAAATCGCTCTTGGCTTGGGGGACCATATTAGATGCCTGGGGATCGAGGGATTGAACCGTGGTCCCTTCTAGGCTAGCACGAGCAAGGCAGACACCTTACTGCTTGCCCCACCGCTCCAGCCCCGACCTCCTTTCTTTTATTTTATTTAATTATTAATTCATTTAAAATAATTTTAAAATTACAAACATATTTGCAGTTGGGCCTCAGTCATAAAAAGAACAACCCCCTTCACCTGCACAACATTCCCACCACCAATGCCCACATCTCCCTCCCACCCCAGCCCCTGCCTGTATTCGAGAAAGGTACTGTACTTCTCTCACTCATTACCATTGTTACAATAGTTTACAGTGTAGTTATTTCTCTAACTACACTCACCACCCTTTGTGGTATCATACCAAGCCTCTAGCTCCTGGAGAAGAAGTCCCACCCACACACTTTGAGAATTATTGTTCCTCTGTTCTCAACATCTGAGGTTTGTTCGCTCAATTCTCACACCTTCCTTAAGAGGTGAACAACAGTCTGCCTTTTACTTTGCATATATTCCCTGGCTCACATAGCTGTGGTCTATGAAACCAGGATCTGAAGCTCTGAAAATTGAAGGTCACCCCTCAGAGAGGTACTTCCACCCTGACAGAGAGGCACCCCCTGGTGAGAAGATGGGCACCTCCTGCCAATTTTCCAAGTTTACAACATTAAGTTCTTAATTTTTCACTAAATAAGAATTTCTTTAAAGAAGAGACTTTAGAAATTCCCACCCAGGCTTAGCGTCTTTGACATTAAAGAGAATGAGCTGAGGCTAAAGATATGAGGAAGTGAAGGCCTATGGGAAGTCCCTTTGGTCAGTAGCAGCCAGGAAAGGACAGTCTGCCCATTTCTGTGCCCCCTCTTCCTCCCAACCTAGTTTGGGGCCTGTGGACTTATGTAAAGGGGCTCTGGGACAAGTCTAGGTCCCAGAGACAGGATAAGAGAACAGTCAAGGTTACCCCCTAGAGATCTCCTGTCTATGAGGAAGATTTCCTGCAAAAGAGGTTGCCTTCCCTTTTCTTAATGAGGAGATGGGCTTAAAGAGGGCAGGAGGAGAATCAGCCATGGGCAGGCCCAGTCTGCATCCTTCTTTCCTCTGTCCTAAGACATTGACTAGAGCAAGGTCCTGTTTTAATGCATTGAATTTGTAAAGCTTTTTGTTGAGTGCATGTGTGTCCTTTGTATTACCCACCCTAGCCTAAAGTACTGCATGAAATATAGGTCCTATAAGTCCTATTAGTCCTATAAGCTGATGTCAAGGGCCAGGAAGGTAGATGTGAGTTTGCTTATAAGTGAATAGCTCCAGAACTAGGTAGACTTGGTGCTCACAGATTACCTCTTGTTCTGGTTGCCCTTGAGTTAGCTGGATGGTTTCCAGATTCTTAAGTTGCCTGATCCTTTTTGCTAATGTCAAAGAGTCAAAGAGCAGGTTAGTGATATATATATATATATATATCATATATATATCATATATATAATATAGATAGATAGATAGATAGATAGATAGATAGATAGATAGATAGATAGGGGTGGGGGATTTTAGAACAGAGGGAATTCCAAAACAGGATGAGAGAGAGTCTCTGATCTTATGGACAGACTCAGCCATAGGCCAAGGCATGAGCTCTGGCAATGATTGGAAGAGAAGATGGAAACTCTTTTGCTTTTGAAATCATGACCCAACGCTCCTGGCTTCCACATGATCCTCAAATGGGCACAAAGATTGACACCCCAGGGCCTTTAGTCACTTGAATCATTCATCCTTTTCTAGACATTATACAGATGTCCACTCAGCCAACCTCTATTCAGATAGACATTTTTTATTAATATTTTTTTATTTAAACACCTTGGTTACAAACATGATTGTGGTTGGGTTTCAGTCATATAAGATGACAACCCCCATCACCAGTGTAACGTTCTCATCACCAATGACCCAAATATCCCTCCTCCCCTCCCCGTTCCTACCAGAGAGACATTATTAATCATATCTCCTAAAATATACTTTCACCCCTAAGCCCCTTGAAAAGCATAACACATTTGATTTCCCACCATAAGAAGTATATAAGTTTTTAAAAATGATTTCTCATATATTTTCCTGCTTTACTAATTCTGGAACCCTATATGATTCACCCTCGGTGCTTGGAAAAGTACCTTTGTTCAAATTTATTCATGCTGACCAGTAAACAGGATGTATGCATGCCTAAAATTGTGGCACTTTGGTTGGATAGGCATAGAGATTCTGGATCACTAAACCAGCTTAATTTCTCACAGGTGACCTCTACTTTTATGCAGATAAGAACCAGTTTAGTTTCTGTCAGCATGAGTCACCCTTCTAGAAGCTGGGCCTGCCAGATTGGGGTGGCAAATCCTGCCTGGGTGTGGGAAAGGCAGCCTCAGCTCCTCCTATTTCTTTCCTCAGGTATTCAGGAAGGTAGAGCAGCTCTGCCCTTGGAGGCATTGGTGGCACAGGGAGTGTTCTGTGCTTTTTCTGTTGCAGCTGCGCCAAGAGGAACCAAGGCCAGGAGGCATCATAGGGTTGTGTATCCTGTAGGACCCTCTCCATGGCTTTAGGTAAGCTTTTCCACTCCTGTTTTCTATTTGAAAAATAGAGTAAATATCTATTTCTAGTATTTACCAAATGCATTCACAAATGCATTCTCTGAAGAATGGGCTTTCAAGAAAATGACAAGGGTGCCAATGACCTTCTGTCTGTCTGGGAGTCCTGGCCACTGCAGAAACAACTATATCCACCGGGAGACATTCTGAGGCAGTGGTAGGAAACCCAATGACTGCTGAGCCAGCAGCTGAACAGGGAAAGTGTGTCTTCTATGAGAAATAACAACACGCCCATGGCCTCAAATTGTCTCCTCTACTGTTGATAGAATATGGAAATTGGAGACATTTCTATCAATTGAGAGAAATAACAAGGTGTGCTTAATGAATAAATAGATATAAAAGAATTGAATCTGGTGTTCAGCCATAAGATCTTGAGCTAATAGAGAAGAAGAAAGACTGTGGAGTATTAGCAGTGAGAACTTATTCAGTACTTAGCTCCATGAGATGACTGTCATATAAGAATGCAGACCCAAGTATCCAGACCTTCTTTCTCAAGAAGAATCAGGATATTCTGATTTCATTATGTTTAATATTTATTTTTTAATTAAATGATAAAGTGGACAAATAAAAATTCAACCTGTGAACTACTGGTTTGCAACTTCTGGTTAAGATACAAGTGGATTAGAGGAAAGAATATAATACCATAATCCAAAGACCTTGTTTTCTATTTGAAGTTGACCTCTGTGGTGTGAAATATGTCTCCTTTCTGAGCCCCACTTTACTCAGTGGAAAGAAGAGGCTAAAAGTTTTCAGGGTTTATACATAGAGGTGACTCTCAACAGAATTTACTAAAAATGTTCTGTTGAGTTCTTTATATGGATTATTTAATTTAAATTTCACAATAACCATGTAAGGAAGGACTAGCACTATTCACATTTTCATAAGAGGAAACTAGGGTATAGACAGTTTAGGTAATTAAACCAAGGCCAGACTGTCAGTGAAGGGGAGAAGTTGGACTGACTACAGTTAGTCTGTCTGTAACCACTCTAACATAGCACAGAGACTGAATGATATCATGGAAGGAAAAGTTGTTGTAAACCACAATCATGGCTGGCAAACCCTTAGCTTTCTCCCGGTGACTGTACCAATTGCCATTGAGAAACTGTAAAATGTTGGCTTATTTCTAAAACTATGCATTTAACAAATGTGTAAGAAAGATTACTGAAACTAGTCCATAACATAAACTGAAAAATTATCTCTATTTAAAAATGGTGGGTCAGGAGCAGTGGCGCAAGCCATAAGGCTTCTGCTATAGTTGTGCTAGCTTAGGATGGACCATGGTTCGATCCCCCAGTGTCCCATATGGTCCCCCAAGCCAGGGGTGATTTCTGAGCTCATAGCCAGGAGTAACCCCTGAGCATCACCAGTGTGGCTGGGAAAAAAGTATATTATTAAATATATGAAGCTGACATATAATGAGTGAAATATAGCAGCTGATAAATAAATGTGTGTGGATTTGAATTGGATTAAATTTGGGAGAAAAGTTTATGAAAATTTATTGAAGGCACCATGATTCCTGATAGAAGAAACCACAGCTCCAAGATCAAGAATGTGGGAAGAGGTGCCACTGCCAAGCAGTAGAGTTCTAGAACCAAGTATAGGGAGAACTTTATGGTCTGATTCAAAAGCTTGGAGAAGCATGACAGAGGACCAATGATGAAGTTGGGATCACCATATGTATACCTTGAACAAGTCAGCTTGCACCATCACTGAATTATATATATATAATTCTTTACCAGTGCAACATTCTCATGACCAATATTCCAAGTGTCCTTCCACCCCACTCAGACCTCTATTCTAAACAGGCTTTCTACTTCCCTCATTCAGTCACATTTTGTTATGATAGTTCTCAGTGTAATTACTTCTGTGACTGCACTAAATGATCCCTATGGTGAGCTTCATGTCAGGAGCTGGACCCTCCAGTCCTCCTCTATTTTGTCTCTGAGAATCATTACACAAATGTTTTTTATTTTTCTCAAAACCCATAGATGAGTGAGACCATTCTGTGTTTATCAAACACTCCATGACATTGAGACTAAAAGTATCTTTAAAGACGAAACAGTACTCTCCAAACAAGTGAAAGCAGAAATAAATAGATGGGATTATATTAAGCTGAGAAGCTTCTGCACCTCAAAGGAAATAGTGCCCCGAATACAAGAGCCACCCACTGAGTAGGAGAAACTATTCACCCAATACCCATCAGATAACGGGTTAATATCCAAACTATCCAAACTATCCAAATATCCAAAGGCACTGACAGAACTTTACAAGGAAAAAACATCTAACCCCATCAAAAAGTGGGGAGAAGAAATGAACACTTTGACAAAAAAGAAATACAAATGGCTAAAAGGCATATGAAAAAATGCTCCACATCACTCAAATAAAACAATTATGAGATATCATCTCACGCCACAGAGATTGGCATAGATCAGAAAGAATGAGAACATGCAGTGCTGGCAGGGATGTGGAGAGAAAGGAACTCTTATTCACTGCTGGTGAGAATGCATCTGGTCCAACCTTTGTGGAAAGCAATATGGAGATTTCTCCAAAAGCTGGAAGTTGAGATCTCATACGATCCAGCTATACCACTTCTAGGGATATATCCTAGGAACACAAAATACAATACAAATATCTCTTCCTCACACCTATATTCATTACAGCATTGTTTACAATGGCCAGACTCTGGAAACAGCCTAGATGCCCCTCAATAGATGAATGGGTAAAGAAACTATGGTACATATATACAATGGAATATATTGCAGCCATCAGAAGAAACGAAGTCATGAAATTTTCTTATACATGGATATATATAGAATATATTATGCTGAGTAAAATAAGTCAGAAGGCGAGAATTAAAAGCATTTTAAAAGTGTTTTTGAGGCACCAAGATTTTTAAGACCATTAATGATAGGGTTTCATGCATATTCTGTCCCAAAACAGCTTCTACTAATTTCTGCTTTCCTCTACTATTGTCTCAGAGTTTCCTTTCCTTTGAATCCTCAATACACTTGTCCTGGTAAATTCATTTACCTTTGGCCAATTTTTAGTCCATTAGTATATTTCTCTTTATCCAACATATGAAAAGATGTTTATATATCTATCCTTCTGACTACACAGCATGATACTCTTGAAAACTAATTTTCTTCTTTTCTTCATTTCTTCCTCCCTTTTCTCCTTCCCTCCTTCCTTCTTTCCTCCTTC